>NC_068562.1:8875000-9182500 GCF_022201045.2 Citrus sinensis | reverse complement strand
AAGAGAGAACAGTTTGAAGAGAGAGCAGAGACCATCTTACTCATTCTCAAACAATGGTACCCTGGAATCCCTCAATCTTCTCTAGACATCAGCAAAATCCAATTCAACAAGGTAAATATGTTTGTTTCCTTTTTAGTAATTGGCTATACATTATGTGATGTTCTAAGGACTTATTTAACGATTTGTTCCCGGCTTTAACAGGATATTGGGCAGGCGGTTCTGGAAAGTTATTCAAGAATACTTGAAAGTTTGGCCTTCACAGTCCTGTCGCGAATTGAAGATGTACTCTATGCTGATTTTGCCACTCAAAATCCATCACAAGCAGCACTGATGAGAAATTCTTTGAGGTGTACCTCTTTTTCAGCAACAGACAGGTTAATTACTCCCTTGGATGAGACAGAAAGGCCGAGCTCAGTGGAGGGAATGACACTACTGGATTTTATGGGTTGGGGTTTAGGTTCAGATCAAGCTGAGAATGAAGGGAAGAAGGAACCAGAAGAGGTTGCTGATGAACCAGTGAAAGATGACGAAAAGTTTACAACACCAAAAGGTCCAAAACTTACTCACATTGTGACCAGCAAGAGGGTTTCTTACCTAGAAAGCTTAGGCGGTCTACGAAGCCCCACTGCCCGGCATTAAGTAACAACTGTAGGGAAGAAGGCAAAATATCAAAAAACAGACAAACGGAAACCAGAAAAAGAGGGGCTAATATAAAAGAAAACACAAAACAAAGAGAGAAAGCCAGACCTGCGAATGTAAATTTCCATATGCACATAAATACGCAGAGTCCTTTTAGTTGTGTGATTAATTGTCTCTTTTCTCACAATCTTCCTTACTTTTGTAAATAGGGAAAAACGAGTAAATTCACCGTGTTTCAAGCATTCCAGATTTGATTTCTGTCATTACAAGTAATTGCTTTCTAGTTCATAGCTACTGAAATGTGATTTTTTAATGGCATTTTGCAACAAATTGTGATTGCGTTTAAGAGTTGACATTCTTTTTTTTCATTATATTATTATAATCATGCCAATATTGCTATGGCTCAAGGCGTCCAAGGCACCAATTCATCAAATCTAAATAGTAAGCTATTGAAATTATCGCCAAAATCGGAAGCTCAGAAACCATCTAAGTCCAGCAAGGGTAAACTCGGATGTAGGAAACATCTGTAATTACATGATAGCGGGAATAAATCATAACTAAACAACAAAGTTTGATACTCAAGTAGTCATGCGCATGAATTTTCAATTGAAGCAAATATATTGGCATTAATAACAAAGGAAGTCTTAAGTAGGATGTTGGACAAACCTACAGGTTTACAATAACAAGAAGATACATACAATGAAAAGTTAAAAATAGGAGGATTGAAAACTAATTTAGATCTTGCCACGTGGTCCGAGCTTTGGTGGAAGTTGAGGGCCCTTCTTGATTGGGAGAATGTCACCACTAGCTGTAGCACTGAAGTAAGCAAGGGTTGAACCTCCTCCCAATATCAAGAACTTGAGCAATAATCCTCTCTTGGTGAATGGAGCTGCAAATGTCTCAAAGAACTTGCTCTGCAATTTCAATGTATACATATACTATAAGTTACCCTTCAACATTATAAAAGTTCTACATCGTAGGACACAACTAAATTTTACGGCAAAGAGATGAATCTTGCAAGACTTAACTTGAGATTAACTAACTCATGGATAACTGGTATACAGAGACATTGTGCATTCCTTTACAAACTTAGCTCTTTTTCGTTTTTCATTTTTCTGGTACATGGATGTATGCTGAAATCGTAACGTCATACTATTTTTCTGCTTCTATTACTATTGAATGTTCATACTAAAAATAGTGGAACAAAGCTTTCATAGCTCAGAGCACCCGTTTAGTAAGCGGGAGGTCTTGAGTTCGACTCTCAATGAAAGCAATCGCAATGTTTTCAATTATTTATGAATGATTCAATGATTTTTATGTATGCTCAATGATCCAATGAAGTTCACAGGATAGATATTGTTGAACTTATAGTATATCATAGCTCATATTTATTGCAAGAACGTAGAAAATTTTCAGCTACTCGAATATTTGTTTATTCAACACACTATCATTCGAGTTTTTGTCAACACAATGGCAATATGCAATTGATTTTGTTATTAAACAAACCTGAAGAGAGTTGTACGGTGAAGGAGCATCTGATCCGTACAAGTCCCACTGGCCCGTAGTGTTGCCCAAATCCTCCAAATCAAAGTACACACTCTTATCACCATACTTAGCCACTACAGCACCAGCCCTGCGTCATACCAAATTGAGCATATATAACTAACAATTTAACTACATAAGCAAAGCTTGAAGGCAATTCATTAAGAAAAATATATACTTGAAGCTTTTGGGTCTCAAATTCTGGCGAGTTGGCTTGACGGTGAGCTTAGTTCCAGCAAGAGAGCTGCCTCCAAGGCCTTTGATGGTGACTGGTTGCACAGCAGCTATGGTTGCAAGAGATGCCATGGCCTTGGTTTGTTGTAAATTCTTGACTTGCTTACTTGAAGCTGATTAAGTTAGCCGGAGAGTGACTGTAATGTTGTATGCATATTTGGTTTTTTGAACTTCTGCATGGATGTCAGCGGGACACGTGGCGAACCGGGTTTTGTTTTGAGAGATATGGAATCCCATTTAGGCGGTGACATGTGGACGAGAGCTGGATAAGCCTATCCTTCTTCGATATTCTAACAAATTGTTGCGGTTCAGTGACGTTTTCTGAAATGTCCCACTTGGATATATAAAATGTCTCAGGAGAAAAGTAAAATCACTAGCGAGAATAGTAAAATAACAATAAAAATAAAAGAAACCTTTTAGACTTTTAGACGATCTTTTGAGCTGGTCTGGTTAAATGTATTGAGCTGGACTTAAGATATTGGATTAAAGTGATATTGCTAATACTTACATTCAAAACAAAATGACAATAAGTCAGAGTATATCTTTAGTATTCAAGGTTTATCCATTTTCAATTATATTGATCATTAATTAATTAAGATGTGGATTCATTATTTAAAATACGAATATTTATATAAATAATGTGAAATGTGAGAAAAATAGTGAAGAGAAATACCGAAGTGGCTAATCACAATAATTGACAAATACAAGACTTTCAATACACAACATGAAGTGTTCAGCCAAGGCAACTAGGTAAGTTTCTAACTGTTAATAAATCTGCAATCTCTCCTAATCTCTCCCTTTCCTCCTACTAAAACCTTGTAATTTGACAGCTTCAAAAACCCAGATGAGAACCTATCAAAGAAGTGTTGTGTGTTCTGTCCAAATGCAGTCACATAAGGCTGTGTTCTGGGATCTTTGGCAATCTCAGAATCAATCTTCAGTAACCCTCTTCCACTTTGAATGTCAATGAAGTATTGATTATCAAAATATAAAGTAGTAGCATCATTTTGGGCAAATGATATATCAGATAACGTAGGATTGCTGCAAATCATCTCCAGCATTCCTGAAAATGCTAGTGACAATGTATCATCCTTTATCGGCCACAGCCTGTTTTGGAAGTTCCGGCAATGGCTTACGCCTAGAGTGTGAGATCCTGGAAACACATAACAAGAGTTAGAAAAATGTAACATATTAACATAACATATCCGATGGCCATGCCATCTTCCAATTTGGCTCCATACTGCATGTTTATTGTCAGTCTCTCTCATAAACCTCTGCATCTTTTAAAATCTGGACCAACAATCCAATGTACAACGTATTGCGAAAAGGGGAAATAAATTTTTTTTAAAATGCACACATTATTAGCATTTGGAAGAAAGGTGAATTTTATTTTTAGTACAAGTTGTGTACCCATGAGTGCAACTCCATCTTCCAAACTAATGTTCTTCTGAAGGAAAACCCAGTGAATTCGCTGACAGAAATATCGTAAGTCGGAAGCTGATTATCGGCTCTCTCCTTCTTTCCCGAAACGGCATCTCTTCTTCCAGTTAAAACCTCTATGTATGGCCCTCCAGACTGGAAAGTGGAAACAAAAAAGTTTCTTGAGTACAAATATAAGTTCATAGAATTTTTTTCAAAGTTTCCTTGTCTTTCAAGAAACTGATGTAGCTCACCAGGTATACAGCATCCCTTGCAGCTAACTGGATAAAATCAGCACAAGAAACTGTTTCAGGACAAATTGTTTCAAGGGAACTCTTTATCTCATTGATAATATCAACCTTCCGGATTCCGAAATTCTTGTCCGATAATGTTTCTGTTGTAATCCCGTTTGAGTTTCCGAGAAGAATTGATCCATCACAACCCTGTAGTAAAATGTAACAAACATAAGCAAAGCTTGGAAACCAAAGATCATATAAATATATTACTTGTGAGACAAGAAAAAAAAAATTTACATCGACTTGACAATCATGAAAATCCAGTCTAAGAATGGCAGCAGCAGAAGAAATATCACTCAGCATATTTCTTTTCATCTCCTCTTTTACTGGCATTTCTGCACTAGGGCAACTCTTTTTATAAAAGTGAAGCACAAGTACCCCATTTCCACCTGCAAACAAGCAGCAAGAACCCCACAAAATCAACACCATTGTCAATTCTCTTAATCCCATTTTCATTTTTCAAAAATCACAAAGAATTATAAGGAGAAAATTTTTGTTTTTTAAGTAAATTTTTATCACATGGGAATGCCAAGTTCATTTAAATAATGGACTTGTTTCATAGTTCAGGAATCTAATGACATTTAATGAGCGTGAAGTTGAATGTTGGTGGGAATGTTGCATCGGAAAATTGGAAAACGTTGTTGGCTAGTAAATTTTTGTTTCTTCTTCTGAGTAATTGAAACTGTTAAAAGCTTTTTTATGTAGCATTTGATGCAAAAAAAAAAAAAAGACTAACTTAGAGTCTATAAAACAAGAAAACAAACAAATCCCCATCATTATAATAATTAGGACACTAAAAGTGGAAAATGATTTTGAATATCATTCAAGCATTTAAGTGTGGGGTACTTTTGGAGTCAGACAAATTTAATTCCCACCTCCAAAATAATTTAGACAAGATTTTATGGGAACAAAGAAGCCTATGATGTCTTTCCTTCTATATCAAAATTTCACTGTGTGTGGGTATGGGTTATCTGGCGATTTTATTGTTTTGAATGAAAAAGCATTTATGAAAGGAAGAGGTTGCTGAATTTGGCCAACTCTTTGAATGTTGAAGATTGTTTTGTGATGCGCTAATCCATGCTATGTGATGTGAATGTTTTAAGAGCAAAATTTAAGCTTATAATAGATAATTTCCACTTTAACCAATAAGTGCGTACATCAACTGGTATAAAATTGTTATAACTTAACCAACATTCTCAATTTGAGATTTGGGAATGCAACTGCATTAAATACTTGTTGGGAGAGGTTTGCCATGCTAGTGGTCCTACTTGACTCGAATCTAGATTAGTCGAAAGCTAATATGATTTTCGGATACCAAATGGTTTAATACATTGAAAAAAAGATAATTCTCACTTTAATCTTTTTTTTTTCTTGTCTTTTTCTTTCTCCATTTATATGAACAATCAGCATGCATGTTTAAGGCCACTAAAGCCTTTGCTGAGTGGTGGGTTTGAGTCCCCCATATGAGGGTTTTAAAAAAAAAAAGGTTCTCTGAAAAATATGTGTAAGGATAAATATATCTTTTTAAGTATTAGTGTGGAAGTTTAGAGTTAGAAGTCTTGCCTTTAATTAACCTAAATTTTTAGGTATGTTTGATAGGCTCTTGTAATGTACTATAAATATATAAATTCAGACTTTCCATTAATCGTATAGTGTAATATCTCTATATATTGTACAAATTAAGATAAATACACATTTAAGATTTAAATTTTTTTGTTAGCATAAAATAAAAATGAAAATTTCTACGAAAGAAAATGAAAATATGTTACATCACACCATAGCTTTCGTCCAAGTCGGCCAAGCCGGTCTAGGCCCAAAATTAAATGTGGCCCAATCTACAAAATGAACTGAAAGAACAGAAATTGGAAGCACTTTTAAATGAGAAAATAAGTGTAGGCCTTTCCACACCCCCTTCTAAATTTCTTATCAAATCCCTCCTCAATTAAAACTACATAAATAACTAAAAATAAATTTTCTTTTTTTCATTTTAATTGAAAATTTTATTAAAAATTAAATAAATTATTCTTTTAAAAATTTCTTACATCCACCCTATTGTATATTAGTTTTTTTTTTAGGATGAAATTTAAAGATAAGACAAGTGATTTCAATTTATGAATTAATATTTTATAGATTAAAATAGAATATTTTAGGAAATTGAATTTAAAAGGGTGTGATAAGGATTTTTTAGGACTGTTAAAACTCCATTCAATTAAAGAAAAGAAACAAAAAAAAAAAAAATGCAATTGCAAGAGCAACAAAATCAGTTTCTCTGAATTATCTTTCATTCTTATCTTCAAAGCCCACGATGTCCGTCATCACCTCATCACTTCACTCTCTGAAACTCTCATCTCCCAAATCTCGCTTCCTCAATGGCTCCACTCCTCTTACTCGCCTCTCAAAACCCACTTCCACTCCGCAAAATCTCCCCTATGCTTCGTTTCCTCAAATCAAGGCCATGAAAAAAATGCAGGGCAGAGTTGTTTGTGCATCAAGCGACAAGACAGTTGCTGTTGAAGTTGTGCGTTTAGACCCACATCCAAAGTACAAAAGAAGAATCAGAAAGAAGAAGAAGTATCAAGCTCATGACCCTGAGAATCAATTCCAAGTTGGTGACCTTGTTCAGCTTGAAAAGTCCAGGCCCATTAGCAAGACTAAATCTTTTATTGCTGTGGCCATGCCCCCAAGGAATGCGAGCAAGAAAGCGGCTGGTGAGAGTAGTAATGCCGGTAATAATGAGCTTGGGATCCCTTTAGAGAGTGAGCAACAACTGGAGGCTTAGCTGCTTTTGTTGTTCATTTCTTGTGATTTTGTAATGCTTTAATACTGGTTAAGATGTTAATTTTTATTTGATGGCTATGAAGTATGAAATGTGTTTATTTTAACTTGATGGGTGTGAATTTGATTAAATTGTGGTTATTTGTGTTTGTTTGAACTTTCTTTGAATTGGGTTTTTCGTCAATTTTTAAGCAAATGAGGGTTCAGCTGGCTTAGTTTGAGGTCTTTGGATGGTGGATTGTTAAATTGAATATGCTAATAGTGTTTGATGTTGAGTTTTTGTGGTAATTTTTGAATGTCAATGCATAGACATGTTGCTTTGAAATGGTGTGGGTTGTAAGGTTTTCACTATCATCTATCAGAAAAAGAAAAGAAAAGAAAAAGTGAATATGTTGTGGCTGAAAGTATCAAATGGTGGTTGAAATGATGTTTTACATTTTTAAATATATTCTATTGCTTCAACATAGCTATGGAATGAATTTCTCTGATTGGTGGTAAAAATGGGAGTTAGCTTTGGTAGAATTGAAGTGTTGTTTGCTTGGTTTTGCAATGTGTATGAATTTCTTAGAATTAGATCTCTGCTAAAAGCTGTGTGTCATTGTTCAGATTTGGCAATTGCCATGGTCATTGCACGAAATTTAGATTGCTGGCTGATAAATACTTTTTCCTTGAGCATGCATTAATGATACCACGAAACTTACTTGTAAACTTAGCCATCCGTTAATAATACCAGGAAACTTATTTTCAAACTTAGTCATCCATGATGCTTATGGATTAAACTCCTATTGATGTTGTCCTGACTTGAGAAGTGTACCTAAGATGTGTACTTTTAGTTGCAATAATATGTAGTTGATGGCCTTTGGAATGCAAGACTTTTCTTTTGATTGGCTCCTGCTGTAATTAACTGGTTGAGGTTTTGCCTATAATATGATATCATTACAAACAAATTCCACATTATAGAACACAGAAGTGTTTAATTGAGATGGGGAATCTAGAAGTCTTGAAAAACATGCCTAAGGTTCAGGATGATTCTGATTTTTATTCAGCATTTCAGTATAAACTGCTAGAATTATTGATAACAAAGGGAAAGTGAATAGATTAGATAGTGATTCTTAAGATATTATTTTTAACATAAAGATAAAGACTGGATGGTGCTCATCGTTGTAGCATCATGCCTAGTTTTAGCAAAGCTTCCTTGTGATGGTTGATTAGTGGATGAGAAAGTCAACATAAATGTCAACATAATGTCAACTCTCATTTAGGATTCTGATGTCTCTGTGCTGTATAATTTGTTTCTTTGCTTACTATCCATTGAGCTTTGAAGTTAGATAACACCATTTTTGGGAAGTGACATGATGAGGTGAGACAGCTACTTCACCATGAATCTACCTGAAACACCACTAGCATGGTGATATAGTTAGATTTGATTCTGGAGCTATATCTTGTATTCACACAATATATTATGGATAGCCTTTATGATTTTGATGCGCTTCTTTCCAGTACTATTTGATTCTATGTTCTCTGTTTTTTATAGCACTTATGGATATGGCAATTCTATACACAATGATATTTCACTTTCCTAGAGTTATACAAGGTTTTGAACCACATCTATCTCAAACTCTTCTCTCCAAATTGGCAATTACAAATTCTCCTGAACATACCAGCCTTCCATTCTAATCAACAAACAAATGAAAACAAGCTCGCATAATAACATCTGATCTACTAGAACTAGTAAAAATTAATTTGAATGCCTATGAGTTTTAAAACTAATGTGTTTTTTTACCTAGTTTATAGAGTTTAGCAATCAAGCATCTTCACATTGCAAGCTTGTCTTAATATTTCGCAATGTGCATGATATAAGTGTGTTAACAGAGTCCACAGATTCCATGGTCAGCTTTGCTGCAGGAGAGTTATTAGTTAGGATTTGGAATGCTATACTAAGCAAAGATCCTCCTTCTGTGATCTTCTCCTCTTGCCTAGATGTGATTACTAGTGGTCTTGACTCGAGTCCGTCGGGCAAGATTGAGAACCCGGATGGCAATATGGCAATGTTGCTTGAGTCACATCCGGTAATCACAGACTGCATACCGGTAATATCTACTGGAGCATAGACCACCATGGATTCATAAGCATTTGTGTAACTATCTTGCAGCAACCACATGCTGTTCTCTTTTGATTTCATTGTCTGAAATTGAGAACTCAGTTTAGGTTAGAACCAGAGATAAATATGAATAAGTAGAGAAATGATATGATTTAAGTTTGTATTTCTTTCTGCTGGAAATATTTAGCTCAACCTGAATATTTACTGCATTGCCTCGGTCTTGCCCTTTAGCCAAGTTTGCAATTGTCTGTACGGGACCTCCATTTGACATGATATCCCACTATGATTAACCCAGCAAAAATTACCAAAATATTATCATTTATAAACATTAAACTATAGTTAGATTGTCTACCTTAGTGCTATAGTAAATTGATGATGATTATACCTCATTTCGATGAGCTTCGTCTCTTAGGAAATCAAATAGGACATTAGGAGATACAGGCAACCACACAGAAGAAACTGCACACAAAATCACTCCAAGGGGTTCTCCAGGATCATTCAAGTTCTTCCTAGAAGAAACCCTTATGTCCTCTCCTGTTTTGCTTGTGACCTTATTCCATACGTGATAGCTAGAGGCACCGATAGCACGACAAAAGCTCCACGTCATCCTCTGCGCCAACTTCAGAATGCTTTTTCTACCAGCCAGTGTTGCAACGCCTAATGTTATCAATCAAAGCACAGGTGTCGTTTCTATCTTGTTATTAAGAGAAAATATGTCAATGCAAAATATGAAGAAAAATTCTCGCTTACCACTAGAATCCTTTGTAGGAACATTTGTGGCCATGAAGAAGACAAGGCGTTCACATTGGAGCTGCAATGTTGTCATCCAATGCCTTGCACCAAAAGCTAAACCACTGTTAACAATACTGCGATACATGGTGTGCACTGTACCTTTCTGGCATTCCAGGTGCTCTACCCAGGTCACCTGAAGATTATTATTAAACCACTGTCACAATCTTGATTTTACAACACAAAATTGTATGCACGGCTCCAATAATTTCGCCTCTGCAATTTTTTTTCCTTTCATTTTTGAGTTATTTTCCAAATGCCTGACCAAAATTCAATCATCATAAGCAATTTTATGGTTCATTTCATATGATTCCACAGTCCTGTTGAAGCTCTAGGAATACAATGTGACAATATGCAAATTGCAATACCTTGCAATGGCCATTTGATTTATCTTCAACGATGCAACCAGACGGCCGCTTTCTGCACTTAGCAAGAGATGCATCGATGTTTTCTTCAACCTTGTCGATTGAGACATCGACAATTGCCCATTGTTCAGCGCTTAGCTGCTTGCAATACCGAACAAAATAAACTTCTCTTGTTGGCACCATAGGGGTAAGCATTTGAAGCTCCGCAAACATCTGCTAGCAGCAAATACAACGCGTACGAATGTAAAATGTGTACTTTAAATTATCTGTATCAATTTCGACATTCATTTTGAAAAGTGGTTTTTCTTTTTCTTTCCTTTTTTTTTTTAACATTCCTCAGAATATGTACTTTTACTTTCAGTAAATACTTTTAAATACTTGAATTGAATAAAAAAGTTATTTTCTAAAGTGCTTTCAGTAAAAATTAGAGGAATGCCCCCACTTTATCTCATATTCATGCTTTCTGAAAGTGCTTTCTGAAAAATACTGCTGTAGTTCTCCTGAAAGTAGGAAAGCGACTCTTCTTCTTTTATGAGATTCTCTCACAGTAACCTATGGATTCTGATATCATTAAAAATAAGAATAAAAAATATAACACTCTTTAACTCGTAATCAACTCACCAATTGCACTGCACCATTTCTATTAGGACCTTCACCGCCGCAAATTACATCAACTGTTGCTGCCTTCGAAATTAAGCATGGAAACATTGCCTTCCATTGATTCTACAGAATCCAAACAAGATTTATTAACATCACCACATAAAAAAAAAAAAATTGCTAATTTAAATTCGCACGTGACAAAATTTTATTACATTATCATGTGAACGTGTGGGACAATGAAAGTACTAGGGGATTCTTACCACATCCATGAAACTTTGAACAAGCTTAGGAAGATCAACAAACACAACTCCAGCGTCTCTTGAGGCTTCAATGGATCTGTTAGACTTCCCATTGCTTGAATTCTCAGCAGAAAATTCTTTAACATACTCATCATAATTAAGAATTTCTCTACCAGTCTCCAAACTTCGAATCCAAAGGGGACCACCGGCAGTAGCCATCTTCTTTAACTCCTCCATTCCTTGATTAACAAGCTCCATGATTCTGGATTTATCGATCCCGAAAATCCCAGTGTAAAAATCTAAAGAGCTTCTGTTTTCTTGATCATTTCCAGCTGAACATGAGCTTGTTGATGTTGCCCCTGGCGGGCATTTCCCCACAGCCGCTCTTAGCTTTTCTACCTATACATATACACACACGTTCATATAATTTTAATAAACGATGTGAGTCGTGTGACAATGGGTTAATAGCGCCATAACTTTATGTATTCATATATTTTACCTCGGCTTTGAGCCTAGCATTTTCGATTCGTAATTGTTGTTCTTCAGTTGTCATGGAAGTGTCTCTGCTGGTTGTGGCCATGCCACAATTAGGGCAACAAGCTTTATTAATGGCCTCTCTCATGGCTTTGTTCTCTTCTCGGAGTTTCTCTATTTCTGATTTCAATAATGAATTTTCATGGCGCTCTTGAATTGTCTGTGATGCAGTTAATTTGTTTAATTCCATTGTACACAGTTAACTATTAATTTGCAAGGAATAGCGCTCACAAGCTTATGATTAAAAATATTAAATTAATTACCTTGATTTGTGTTCGACGATTTTGGAACCAAAACTTGACTTGCCTAGGGGCAAGGCCTAATTGCTTGCTCAATTGCTGCCTTTGTTTCTCATCCGGATGTGGTGACTCTTTAAAAAGCCTGCGATATTTGAGCATTCTTGTTACTTCGATTCACAAGCAGTTAATGAGAAACAAAAGTTTGTTTAGTATATAATAATTAACAAGATCCAAAGCATGATGATGGTGTTAAACAAATTAATTAATGCATGCAAGTTGAATATACATCACTTGAAAGTCATAAAAAGACGATATTGCTTTACATCCACGTTTGTTTTCTATACCATTTACGCACAAAACATAGTAAAAAGAAAGATATATGATAAAGTAAGATCGCGCAATCTTGAGTTCTTAGCTTTAACTTTATAATCTTGTTTCTTTTTCATTAACCATGTCACTAACATTAAAGTTTACATGAATTTCATGCAAATTATAAACAAGTCGTTTTTAACAAGGT
The DNA here is from genome assembly GCF_022201045.2 of Citrus sinensis. Classification (NCBI taxonomy): domain Eukaryota; kingdom Viridiplantae; phylum Streptophyta; class Magnoliopsida; order Sapindales; family Rutaceae; genus Citrus; species Citrus sinensis. The sequence goes on along the minus strand of NC_068562.1, from coordinate 9,170,211 downwards.
ACGTAAAAGAATTGAAAATTAAAAGCTAGATACACGTACGCCTCCATTTCTCTAATCTGCTCGGCTGTGTGACGATGGTACTTCTTTCTTTTCTTCTTCTTGTTCTTGCTATCACCATCACCATCACCATCACCATCATCATCATCACCATCACCGCCTCCATCAAAGTCGGCATCTGATCTTGATCTTGTGTGGCCAGAGTTTTCGCTACTAATCTCCACCGTTGTCTCTTCTCTTTTTGATCCTCCTCCGGCTCCTCCACTGCCTTCATATCCTTCCTCCACTTCATTATTCGCAGCGGCGCTGGCGCCTGCGCCCCGGAATATTCCAGCCTAAGAAAATTAATAATCAATAATTCATCAATAACAAAACAAACCCCCATCAAGTGAAGAAAAAAAGAGATAGCAGAAAGCAAATAACAGGAAAAAAGAAATAATAATAATTAGATTAATTAGGGTATTCGGAGTTACAAGGCTTAGGGAGAGAGCAGGAGAGGCAAAGAAGTCTTTGGTGCGAGAAGTGGGTGGGTTGTTAGACATGTCGACGACGCCCATGGCAATGAGAAATTCTGTAATTCTCTTGAAGGGGTTGCTGAAATGGTTGTTTTAAGGAGCAAAAATGGTGATGAAATTGAAGAGAGATAGAGAGAGGGAGAGAGAGAAAGAAAGAAGGAGATGTGGGGTATGCTTTGATTTAAGGATATAAAAACAAAACTAAAATGAAGTCTAAGAACACACTAAAAGAAAAGAAATTGTGTGTGTGTGTGTGTGAGAGAGAGAGAGAGAGAGAGAGAGAGAGAATGTGTTTGCTTATTTTTTTCTTTCTATTGAGAAAAATTAAAAAGAAAAAAAGGCTGTTGGGAGTTGACTGGTAGATATTCTGAGTGGAAATGTGAGGACTCAACTAACTTTTGAAGCAGTTGATTCTTGTTTTCCAACGGTATTTTCAGTTTGTTTATTTTCATTGGTGAATGATATGATGGCTTTTGTTGCTAGCTAGGCTTCGCGGCTCGATCAAGTCATTTCACTTCAAACACTACTACATACTACTCTGTATTTGTTTTCTTTCTTTTTAAAAAAAAAAGAAAAAGAAAAAAGAAAATAATTAGCAATGTATTGATATGATCTACTGCCACTGAAAACCTAAATAATCGTACTTATAACCATGTAATAGTTTGGAGGTAAAGTTTAATGTCAGTCGATTAAGGATGGTTTCAAGAAAGTGTATGTGTTGGCTGTAGATGATAATATGTGGTCATGATTTCTTAATTATCATAGTCTGGCCAAGATTTGGTTTACATTAGTTTTGCATTTTTATCAAAACCTTCCTTAATTAATTTCCTCAAAACTTTTCGTAGCGAAATCGCATTTTAGTTGAATAAAGATTTGGTTAATTGATAATAGTTGGTGAATGTGAGGTGGTGAAGTTAATATTTTTTAGTTTAACTAATTGTACAACATAAAAATCTATTTGCGGATACAATTTCCTCAGCAAAAAAGCTACCAAAAGATATCTACCTTATGTTCTTAGTTTAAATTTAAAGAATTAGCAAATATTTTTTTATTACATCTACATCTTATTCTTTTACAATTTCTAATTTTCTATAATAAATATCTTGTTATCTCCCTTATTCTTTTGAAATATCATTCTTAGGCAGTCACAAAATAAATCACCTTTTTCTTATTAAAATATTATGTCAAATAAATAATTAATTATTATGGGATTTTAGAAGATAAATAGTAAAACATAAAATTTAATAATAAGAAAAAGTTGATAATCTCCCTTAAATTAAATTACTTTTAAGATTTTTTTTTTTTAATAATAATTTGGCGTACAACATGTGATACAACATGAAGAGTCATTATTATTAAGCTATATTTGGTTTTAGGGGGACAACCTAGCATTGATAGGGGCGGCTTTGGGGTATTAAAGAAAGTGCAAGCTTTCATGACTTTCATGCCCAAGAATTATAACATGTAGCAGCAGCCATAGGAACTCGATTTTCTTTGACTTTATAGCTTTAAATCACCATGTTTATTAATTAATCTAAAACGTAGCTTTGGTCCAAATTTTTTTACTCAAAAGATATTCTGAAAGTTGAACTATTTTTCCTCGTTACTGTAATATTCACACCTAATGGTCTTAATATTTTCTTAAGCAATTTCATTGCAATTGGATGTTAATATATACTAAAACTCTAAAATGTTAAAAATTCTACCTTTTAATAAGTGATAAAATGAATCAATCAAAATCACAATATTCATGTATCGATTTTTCTTGCCTTTATTGATTACTAAAAGAATCGATCAAAATGATGAAATTTAACTAAAAGAATTTATCAAAATGATGAAATTCAACATGTGCATCACTTTATTTTATGATATAACAATCTTAATTTTTTTAAAATGATGAGAAATTCCAATAAAGCTCTTTCGATTACCATATAGTTAATATTTTTTCAAATTTTCGAGAACACATATATATATATATATCTAAGACTCATACCACATTTGTTTGCTGTTAATTTTCCATCAACTTAAATAGATTCTCTTGAATTAATTATATTTTTATATAACATTCTACCTTAACAAGAGTAAAACATTTTTGACATATGTACCCAAAAAAAAATAAAACTCATCTTGTACAAATAATGAATTCGTAAATTTTTACTTTTTAATATATTTCATGGGTTAGATATATGTAAATATATGTTAAATATTAACACGTACATTGCATTTAGATCTTAAATATGTTTTAGATTTGTGTGAGTCAAGACTCAAAATCATCGAAATCAACACGACCTCACTTATCGTATTAGACATTAGTATTTACTAAAATTATATCACTAACAAAATTTAAGCAATTGCCCAAATTACAATGGATATTAAAGAAAAAAAATTAACAAAAGAAGGGGGAAAAAAAACTAATTGGATAAATGACTTGGCTTAGCCAAGCCACATAAGAATGAGCCAATTAGTCAACGTTATAGATAATGTGTGAGGAGGCCACATGGTAATATGTGACTGTAAGGGCTACGCTGGCTGCAGTTGTTTTATTACTATTAAATTGCTTGGTGTCTTTATATCATTTAAAGGTTTGAATGAAGTGAATGCAATTAATGAATTTGCATCCAAACTTTCCCATAAAAAAACGTTTTTTTCCTCCACTGTCTATCCAACAATGATCGGTCAATTCTTTAATCCTGTAATCTTTAGACTTCTAAGAAAATAACATCATTATTTTCATTATATTTTATTCCTCAACAGTTGCATCAAATATATGGCAACCAAACTTGTATTATAAACTAATTAGCAAATCTTTAGTTTCTTAGTTATTAATTTTTAATTGAATGTTGTATCGGTTCTTGAAAATTAATGGTGAAATGAAAAAAAAAAATCAGTAGCTAATTTTTTTTCTCTAATTTTCTTATTTTTTTTTGAGGATTTATTGTTATTATATTCTAATTTATTAACAACTAAAGTACTAAACATTAACATATATTACTCGAATAAAAAATTTATAATAAGACAGGATCTTAATTCATATATATAATAAGATTTATTGATTACTACTAATGCTCAAAACAGGATGAAGGAAGAAATTTATAAATATGTACAATGATACCATTTGAGCCATCTCTATCCACATTTAAAGTTTTGGTGGCATCTAAGTTATAATTAATGGCATCTGCACTTCAAACATTGTATGAATCATTGTTTTTGTTTTTCACATTTCAAATGTTGATTTCTATATAAATGGTAGTTGGGAACGGTAGATAATATGAAGCAATCACATGGTTTTGTGATAATATATGAAGGAATCACAAACCAGAAGGGAAAAAAAAAAAAAAAAAGAGAGAGAGAGAGAGAGATGAATTTATTGATTTGAGGTTGCTTTTCGAATTCTTCTCATACTCATTATCTCTATCTCTACTTTATCTTTTCTTTTATCAACATTTTATGCAACCGTTTTGGTTCATAGACAAACGAGAAATTAACATAAGAAATCTTAGTTACAAGCAATTACCAGGCAAGAGGGTATCTTGCTTTCTTTATTTTCAAGTCATTAATTACGTACTTTAGAGGTTTCTTATGAAGCAAGTTTTAATAAATATGAGATGGAAAGAGAAGAAAAGAGAAGAAAATGGCATTTCATGGTGGGGAAGGTTAGAAAAGTTGGGAAATTTTTTGATAAATTTAATCGGGGAAAAGAAAACATAGAATGATGATGCATTAGAAAGGCTACAAAAGAAAGAAGAAAAGCTTACAAATAAAAGGAGAAAAAAGAGAGGGGCCAGCAAGAACAATTGGCCGCTTTCCTAAATCTGGTCTTCATTGAAAGTTGACAAAACAATTAAAGAAATTAATGACCAAAGATATCCATTTTGGGAGTCCGTAGAATTTGAATATAGTGCTAGATTTAAGTTGTGCTAGCTTATTTTCTAAGCATTTTGTGGGACGCATTTATTTAAAGTTAATGTATAATTAAGATTTTATTAAATATATATATATATATTTGTTTCGAATAATAATTACTAATCACAATTTCATGAAATCGGAGTCTACAGTGATAACAAATAGGTAAATAAATAAATGGCAGTTTAAAATAAGTTTCAGCAAAGGTAATCTGATCGAGAAAAACAAATTAGCACTTATTGTGCAGCTGTGTTCATCACTGATATTACCTTCCATTACTGGTAACAAAAGTAAGAACTCGTACGCATAAACATAAATTAATACCTTCTAAAATTGTAATTTTCATCGACCTATTAGGACTAGAAGAAAGACGACGTATAATAATTAGAATTCGTTCTCCAAGTTAATCTACAAGTTCTGAAACATAGCGTGACACGACATGATACGCCATCCAAATATCACATTCATAACAAATTGAAAAAAAGAAAAAATATCGACTCTTTATGGTATATCGGTGTTTATTAATATAATTAATCAAGTCAAATAAGGATGCTATGACATAAAAACTGAGGAGTACAGATCAATGACAGTCTGTTATTAATTTTGGCATCACTGAAATGAAGCATGAAAAATGAAACCTATGAAAATGATAGAATTGATTGGAGGGGTTGCATGCTAATTGCTAGCTAGCTGGCGGCCTGGTGAATTCGAATAGTTAAATTAAATCTATCCAACTTTGAGAGAAAGTTAGATGTTGAAGAGTAGATAAGAAACCATATTATATATACCGTACTGGACATGGTAGTTTAGGAAGACAGATGGGGGGAAAAAAAAATATACGCAACCCAAAAGAAGAAAATAATTCCAAGGCATGCAAAAATTGAGTAGGTTTACAAGGAAAATGTAATAATAAATGCTGAAGAATTTTTTTTTTTTTTTTTAATGTACATTTTTCACGCCACTCATTCATCAATACTGTAAACCCCATTTGCTTTGCATGGAGGTCCTGTAACTTTCAGAATATGGAATAAAATAATTTGCCACCTCTCTCTGTCTGTTCGTAGATCGTAGTAATTGAAACTTGTTAAAGGAAAAGAAAGTCGGAATCTCTCTCTCTCTCTGTCTCTTCATGGCTTTTAACATTTTACAAACTTCAAGATTTCCATTAATTAAGAGATTAGGTATCAAGTAAGAGATATTGAAAGTTGATGATTATGAAATGAATTTATTATTGGGACAATTCAAATCCATTTAGGTAAATCAATAATCATCTACAGGAAAAATCATTTAAAAGTTTGTTTTAAATGAGATTTGGATTGGAACAATTATTTACAATATTGAACTGTGAACCGTCCGCGACGCGAAGAAATAATTTAATTATAAGAAAAAGTATAATTAATTGACACACAAGGACTGCCGTTTCCCGGTTGGCTAAAACCAAAATATTGGAGGCAGGCAGCTGCATGCAATATTTCTAAGAGGTAAATGATAGGCCAAAGCTGAAAATTTAACATCGGATGTTTAAACAATCGAAATATATATATATATATATATAATGATGACAAAGTCCATTGTAAGTTTTGTCTTGTTTTTGTTCAAAAATCATTTTCCCGATAAAATAAATACAGGCATGTAAACTTGACTCTTTTTTTTTTGTCAGTATATATATACATGTTCCAATTACCAAGCAATATACGAAAAGTTTTCATATAAACGAGTGATTTTAGAAAGTAAAATGATTATAGGTAGCTAATATCTGAAAGCAAACCATTACTCTATCAAACAAGTTGTATATTATTAATAACACTATTTTAAAGTTTCTCTGTTATTTTCTAAGTTAGAAGGAAGATGTATGAATAAATTTATACAAACTTATTGAGGAAATGGGCTATTTGTCTTTTGTTTTAAACTTTCAAACACTTGAATTTTGTAAATATTTGTACGATACTTTTAGCTAAATCGATAAGAAAAAAAAATATTTCTCATTTTTATTTGAATCAAAGTGAAAAAAAAAATGTGGTTCACTTCAACCAAGTTTAATTAAATCCAATCATATTAAGATAGCGCGTACAATAATAATAACAACAACAATAGCACAAATATTTAAAAATTTATATTATAAAACTTATCAATATTGAACCCCAACCCTCTTTTTCATAAAAATTATAAAATAAATTGGTTGGACATAAAAATTTTACTTTTATTTTTAAATTTTTTTACAATTAATTTGAATAAATAGCAAGAAAGAAGAAAGAGCGTGTTATTATATATATATAAAAACAAAAAAAAAACAAACAAACAACTACCAGCCTTCAACTAACACATAAAATTCATGATCTATCATTCCATCACATTCACGCATTAATTAAGAAGAAATGCCAATTGGGTCGTTACAAGTAAATTGGTATACACCTTACATAAATTAATTAAATTGCAATAAATAAGCAGCAGCTACTTCTTTCGTACGGGCAATTCGGTTTAGTGAAAGAAGAAGTGATCAATATTCAAAAGGAAAAATATTTTATGGAGAAATGAAAAGGCTGTACTTTGGAAATTTACTATCTTATACAGGCAATTTGAAAGTGGATATATATAAAAATGACACTAAACAAACTAAAATAATGAAAGTCACAAGCCATTATATATACATATACTTTTAAAGTAATAAAAAATTAGCATCATCTTATTCCGTGTTAGATTAGATCGAGTAACTCAACAGTATATTAAAGAGGGTTATTTTTCGCCACCCCCCGTATGTTTCGACAATTATTACCGTGCACCCACTTGTTTCAACAATAATTACCGTGCACCCATTCCGTTAAATTCTGCCGTTTAATTTAACGATTGTGACAATTATTTTGGTGAAAGACGATTTTGTCCACAATTTGAATTTCAAATTATTAAGTTACAAAAATGGCATCAATCACTGATAGTGTGCTCATTGAATTGGCAAACATCCTCTGAAAAACTGGGGTTGCAGGCAAAGGATAATAGCCAAAAATTCAATTATAATATACAGATAGAGTATGAAATAGAAAAAAAAAAGTAATTTATAAGCCTAATGTGTCAATGTGTCATCCCCATTCACATAAGAAAAGTTTGATTTGCGAGCGAGACCAGTAGAAAGGCACAAAACTTGGTAAGGGATGGGCAACAACAAAAAGCTCCAATCTTGCGCCACAAACAGCACTACCAATTAGGTTTGCAGCAGTAGGCATCACGCATGCATCACAATAATCTCAATGTCCCTAAAATTTCACAACATCATCGATAGCATATGAGCAAGTCCAGCTCATATAAAGTGATATGGACCTAGAGAGCATTATCTAATAAATACAGTTTGGATCCACTGGAGTCTGCATGTAGAACCATGGCTTCTATGTCTACAATAGTAAAAAGGCAGATCCAGAACAAGTATATGCTCATGTCAAGTAATCAATACTACTTGGGCATTTAAAAAATTAAATATTCATCACTAAACGAAGATGACGAATCAATTATTGAGACATAAGATGGAAGCAATCAATTTCTGTACATTATTGACATTAATTACCAAATAGAGCATGGCCGAACAATTTCAACACAGGAAACACATAAAACCGGGAAAACTCATGACCAACCTCATAAAATCCCACATAAATATCACTTGCATGCATGTAATCTAACATGTATAGAGTAATTCTTCAACAAAAAAATCCATATGAACAACATAAAAAACTCACCTCAGTGCGTGCAGACTGAAGCTGCAAAACCCACTCCCACCCTCTTTCACAACACAATGAGCTGTGTAATCCTCAAGCTTCTTGAAAAACGAGCATGTGGTAGGTAACGGATCAAGAAATTGGCGCGAAATTGTCTCCAACACGCAACCTCCATTTTGCTTCAATTTTTGCTTTTAGAGAGTACATTTTGCAAAGATAAAGCTGTTTTTTTTTTTTTTTTTGAAATGACAAGGTAGTTCTCTTCCTTCTCAGTTCTCACTGTTCTCTTTTTTCTATGCAATAGCTTTGACTTAATTTTTTATTTGTTTATTACGCAATGTCTATTTTACCCTTATCTAGTTAAATTAAATGGCATAATTTAATAGAATGGGTGCGCGGTGATCATTGTTGAAACAAGTGGGTGCACGATAATATTTGTCAAAACATATGGGGGGTAGCAAAAATTAACCTTATTAAAGATAAGTCTAAACTTTCTGACTAACGCAACGCGTATTATCTTGAAATGACTAACGCAACACGTATTATTTTGAAATGACTAACACAACGCGTATTAGCTTGAAAATTTGATACATTGTATGGTATTACGAAATCTTGTATTTGAAAATTGACCTCGGATGAGGTAAATATAAGATGCAATTAAGTTTCAAGGATAAATAAGAAAAGACAATTTGAATTTAATTATATGAAAGAAAATGTCAACATTAGCGGTGAGTTTAATATAGCTTAATTACTAGTTATGATGTAATTTAACTTATTATGGGATTTGAATTTAGTTTACGTGTCATATGTCTTTTTTTTTTTTTTATGAAAGAGAATTTCATTAAACAAGAGAGTCAGTCAACAAATGACATAACCATAGAGGTGGAACATCCCTCCACTCTTCAAGACCTGATATAGAACCCCCCACCCTAGCTACATTGTGGGCAGCGACGTTCGCAGATCGACGTACAAAAGAGAATCTCACTTCTCCAATTAATTGTGCTATAGCTTTACAATCCGCAATAATTAAATCAAATCCATTAGAGCTAGCAGATTGAGAAATTAAAACAGAATACACGTTTAAACAATCTATCTCAATAATAATTTTAGATAACTGCATATGCTTTATCCAACTAAGCGCTTCACGGACAACCAACGCTTCAGCCTCGCGAGGGTGAAAAGGACCAGGGAAATTCTGACACTTTGCTGCAATAAAACCACCTCCAGAGTCTCTAACCACCCCTCCAAAGCTGACTCTTCCCTGAGATGTCAATTGATGTCTTAAATCTCAATTATTAACGTGTCATATGTCTTAAATCTCAATTATTAATCAAACTGATTGAGAAAATGATGTCAATTGAAGTTAAAAACTAGCAGAATTAATTTAGGATTATTAACTCAGTAGTTTGTTAAATTTCTAAAACAAAGATATATATAACTCAGTGGTTACAATAGCACTAATTTTTAATTTATTATCTACCACTAATTACAGTCTTGTTAAATAACAACAAAATCATATCGAATCCAATTTGTTTTTAAAAGCTCTTTTAGATAATCTGATTAAACAAGATAGTAAGAATGTAAAGATTAAGAAATCATCTCCTGAGACCTCGGATGACTTTGGTAGCAGTGCAGTGCAGTACCTCACTTCGGCCTAATGGGCCAAATCAATAGCTGGCCTAATTATTCAAACTGGGCCTAATCAACAGCTGCGAAAGCCCATAATTAAGATAAAAAAATTTTGAGTCCAATCAGAAGGCACCTTTAAAGTGAATTTTAAATATTCTAGTATTAAAATATTTAATCCGTCTATCAACTCTGTTATAAGAGATTGACTAGAAACCCTTCTCATGAAGTTGAGCAAGTGGAAAATGTTGAAATATGTTAATTATTAAATAGACTGTAATATAATATTTCATTAAAAAAGAAGAATTAAAGAAGAAATGAGTGCCATAATTAATTAGCTCAGTGCTGATTTTTCATATTCTCGTTGACACATCCAACACAAAAGCCCAATAAGCTATAAACGATTTTTGTGGTGCATAAAAAACACACACACACTCTTCTCTTCCTCTCCCCTCCACAACTACAAGGTGAGTAAAACCCAGTTCTGTCTCTTCAAAATTATCATTGTTATTATTATTAATTTTATTTTTCTTTGATGGTATCATTTGAATATTTGATACCTCCTTGAGCTTGGAAATAATAACCCATTACCGAAAATTTGACTTTTTTAATTTATTATTTCAAATTTGTTTTCTGTCATATTTTTTTGGTGTAATTTGTTGTTCTCTTTTCAGGTACTCATGGCTTCCATAACTGCATGCTTGCCTTCACCTTTGTTGGTTCAAGGAAGACAAAAGCTATCCCTATTCATAACTCTTCCAAAGCTCCCACTTTCTCCTCTTAATGGTAAACTTAATTAATCTAGTCTTTTGTCAATTTGTTTGATCTTTCTGTAATGTGTGTATGTTAAAACTTGAAAGTGATACTAATATGCTAATACTTGTAAGGAAATGGATCTTGGTACAGTTGAAATTTAAGGTTAATTAACAGTTGGTAAGGATTTTAAGCTTCAAGCGGAAACTTGTTCACAAGCAAGTCTGGATAAAGCATTGAGGTTCTTAATTTCAAATTGAGGGTTACGTTCAGTATTTTTTTTCCTTTAAAAAGCATGATAATGGGAATTTGGGTGATTATTTATAGGTTTAATGGTGACAATTTGGTTTGATTGTGCTGGGACTAAAAGCTAGTTTGAAACTGGTTACCTATAGGTTTAATGGTGACAATCCGGTTTGATTGTGCTGGGACTATAAGTTAGTTTGAAACTTCTTTATGTTTGAAAAGTCAATATAAAGCCAGACAGAACTGCAATCAAGTATTTTTCAATGTAAAATCTGCAAATAGATTCTCTTGGAACTTGGTTGATGGTTCTCTCTTCCAAATTTAGGCATCAATAGGTATTGAAGATAGGTATTGAAGATAGACAATTCAAAGGTGGGAATTAATTTCTGAGAGTGTAATGCTACGCTTGCAAACCCTGTCCTTGCTTTTGCCAATGTTGTAGCAAGATCATTTATTTTATAGGTTCAATTCGGTGTTCCATTCTATGCTTTGGCTGATTTCTTTTCATTGTCGGTTCATATTTTATCATATCACAGAGAAGCAAAACTGTCTTGCAATTGTTGCGAAGGCCTCTGGGGAAAGTTCCGAGTCTTCAACCTCTCTTACTGTTTTTAAGTCTGTTCAAAATGTTGTGAGTACCTCTCTAAGACTGTTATATCACCTTTGTGATCAAGTGAAGTTTGCTTTTGTTCGGATAGAGATCACATTTTTTCCTCCCTGAATGGGTTTTGATTTGCTTGAAATAGTGGGATAGCTCCGAAGATCGGCTAGGTCTTATTGGATTGGGATTTGCAGGTATAGTGGCTCTATGGGCGTCGGTAAATCTGATTACTGTAAGTGCTACTTCTTATGTTTGACTAATATGCATAATTCTTACTCACTATTGTTATGGAAAAGTGAATATGTTAGTGACGGAGTCAAAATTTTTTTGAAGTAATATCCATTTGACCAGACTTGAACTGAACAAGCCACTAAAAGTATGCCCATTTCTTTTCTCATGTAACAATTTATTAGTTATCAGATTAAAATCTTATTTCATTTGGTCAACAACATTTTATAGATCATTCAACTATCTGATTGGACCATTTTCACTGGTTAAATTTTTTTCGGGTGGATGTCTTTCAACTTAGTTTTGCTACACATATTCACATGATTGTGGTCATTTGCTTTCAGCCTAACAAACAGTAGATTGACAGTTTTTATCCTTGTTGATATGAACAGGCTATTGACAAGCTGCCAATTATCCCAAATGCACTAGAACTGATCGGGATATTGTTTTCTACAGTAAGTGTTATTGAAATAATTATATGGCATGGTTGTTGTGAATGGGAGAAGAAAATAAAAGAAAGCTTTTGAAGCATTAATTACCTTTTGTTGATGTTAATATGTACACGGTTCTCATCTTTGACATTTATATTAACTCATTCTCTCTTCTTTCCAGTGGTTTGTATATCGTTATCTCTTGTTCAAACCTGATAGGTGAGTAAATTTTGCCGCAACTGCTTTGGTTTGATTTCCAAAGAAACTGAGGCCCTTTGGTGCAAGATGTTTATATAGCCAAAACAACAATTTGCATTTAAAAGGTTGGATAATTTGCACGGCTTTTTCTTCAGTTTTTGTTGCCTGACTCTGATTTTCTGCTTTGCTTACAGGGAAGAGCTATTCCAAATCATCAACAAGTCAGTGTCGGATATCTTGGGCCAGTGAATTGCTTAGTAAATATAATAGTCTCGTGTAATTGAATATTTAATATGAATTTCAGATTTCTTTTTCCCCTCCTTTCGGTCTGGATCCTATATCTGTACTACTTTGGCAATTAAAGCATGGCGTGCATGTGCCATTTGATAGTCCAAGCTTTCTGTAACATCAAAGATAAAGCAATTCTATGGGCTCTTTTTCCACTTTGGTAGATAAGGACTTCAACTATAATGTAGCATGTTGTCAATCTTTGATTTTCCCCCCCAATCTTCTGTTGATGTTAAAGATTTTAATATTATAAGTAATGGCCTGATTTTTTTTTTTTGGGGAAACATTATTACCCTTATTATTGACTTTTTATTTAATAAATATTGATTATATTCCAGTATTTATTTTATAAACAATAATATTCTTACATTTGAAGAGTACTTCTGTAATTCCAAAAAGAATTAAAAAAATTTAAGTTATATTTGACAAAAAAATATGTTTCATATGCTTTAAATTTGTTAAAATTTTAAGTTATGTTAGATCCAACAGTGTTGAAAGTAACAAACAGGGCATTATATATAATTCTTCAAATACAGAGACTTGACGGATAATTAAACTAAAGTCTAGGGATTAAAGAATTTACCCAAATTTTGTGGTGGTAACCTCACCTGCTCCCATAGGTTGAGCGAAACCCACCAACGAGATTTTCCCGCCAATAGCTGTTGCTTTGCTCCAATACTCTGTATCATTAGAAAGTTCTGTTTACTTGTTCCTTTAAAATCTCATTCGGCTCACCATCTCCCATCTTCTTCAAATCTTCATTTTTCCTTTCTTTTCTTTTCTTTTTCTTTTTTTCTTTTTTTCTTTTTTTTTTGGGGATAAAACAAAGACCAATATGGTAATAATTCATGTTAAAACAAAGCCAAAAAGATCCAATCTCTTTCACTCCTCATTCACTTCTCTTCTCAATTACCAGAAAAACAAAAACCCATTTCTCAGTCACTACAATTATCACTCACAAGCCATTCAACAAAACCCAAACACAGATCCCCGAACTACCCTTCTTTCTTCTTCGAAAGAATCCAACATACCAACCCATCAAATACAATCTTACTATGTCTCTCTTTTACAATCTTGCATTGCCCAGAAAGCCGTAAGCCCCGGCAAGCAAATCCATGCCCTTATTTCCCAAATGGGTTTTGGATTTCACCCTGTTTTAGCTACAAAACTAGTACATCTTTACAGTGCTTGTGACTGTTTACACAATGCGCATCAACTGTTTGATAGAATTCCTCAGAGAAATTTGTTTCTTTGGAATGTGTTAATCCGTGGGTACGCATGGAATGGGCCTTATGAGGTTGCGATTGAATTGTATTATAGATTACTTGAGTTTGGTCTAGTGCCTGATAATTTTACGTTCCCATTTGCGTTAAAAGCGTGCTCAGCGCTTTCTGCTATTGAAGAGGGGAGGAGGATTCATGAAGATGTGATAAGGAATAAATGGGAGACCGATGTGTTTGTTGGTGCTGCACTTATTGACATGTATGCAAAGTGTAGTTGTGTAGTAAATGCTAGACAAGTATTTGATAAGATATTGGAAAGGGATGTAGTCGTTTGGAACTCTATGATCGCAGCTTATGGACAAAATGGGCAAGCGGATGAGTCCATAGAGTTGTGTAGAGAGATGATTTTGACGGGTTTAAAGCCAAGTGAGGCAACACTTGTGACCGTGATATCAGCTTCTGCTGATATTGCAGCTCTTCCTCAAGGGAGGGAGCTTCATGGATTTAGTTGGAGACACAGGTTTGAGTTGAATGTTAAGGTTAAAACTGCATTAGTTGATATGTATGCCAAGTGTGGTTTGGTTAAGGTTGCTAGGAATTTGTTTGAACAGCTTAGGGAGAAGAGGGTTGTGTCTTGGAATGCGATGATTACTGGATATGCAATGCATGGTCATTCTACTAAGGCGCTGGACCTTTTTGAGAAGATGAAGGATGAGGTTCAGCCAGATCACATAACATTTGTTGGTGTTCTGTCAGCATGTAGTCGTGGGGGTTTGTTCGATGAGGGGAGGATGTTTTTTGAATCTATGGTGAGGGATTACCATATTGATCCTTCTGTCCAACATTATACGTGCATGGTTGATCTCCTTGGCCACTCTGGTCGATTGGATGAGGCTTGTGATCTTATAATGCAAATGAGAGTGAAGCCAGATCCTGGTGTGTGGGGTGCATTGTTGAATTCATGCAAACTCCATGGACATGTGAAGTTGGCGGAACTAGCATTGGAGAAACTGATTGAGCTCGAACCACATGATGCAGGAAATTATGTTATTTTATCAAACATCTATGCTCGGGCAGCAAATTGGGAAGGAGTTGCAAAGTTGAGAAAGTTAATGATTGACAGGGGAATTAAGAAAAGCATTGCTTGTAGTTGGATTGAAGTTAAAAACAAGGCTCATGCATTTCTTTCTGGAGATGCTTCGCATCCTAATTGTGACGAGATATATGCAAAATTAAAGTGGTTAGAAGGACGAATGAAAGAAGCTGGCTATGTCCCAGGTACTGAATCAGTTTTCCATGATGTGGAGAATGATGAGAAAGCAAATATGATTTGCTGTCACAGCGAAAGGCTGGCAATTGCATTTGGGCTTATAAACACACCAGATGGAACCAGGCTTTTGATAACCAAGAACCTCAAGATTTGTGATGACTGTCATATTGCAATCAAGTTTATCTCAAAAATAACAGAGAGGGAAATAACTGTCAGAGATGTCAATCGCTACCATCATTTTAAGGATGGGATATGTTCTTGTGGTGATTATTGGTGAGTGGAACAAAGAGAAGCCTTGTAGACAATTAAAAGTTCCGGATTTGTTAGGTGACCTGTGCAGTTCACAGTTTGGTTAGTGATGCGGAAATTTGTTGATTCACTCAGTTCAAAGTTTGGGATTGCAAAGAACTGAAAGAGTGAAATCTGCTCAGCAACAAATGCAGATCTGAAGAAAAAAAAATTGGTTAATCTACTGCAAGTGTGTATGTTTTCGGAAAATTTGTGATGCATTATACTCAGCAAGTTGACTCTGACTGTAGGAAGGCATTCTCGGGCTTGGTGAGTGTATTTATGGCTCTTGCCTCCTGTATGCAGAAATTATGAGAAAAGAACTAAGACACTCCGTCACAGGAATAAGACTATTTAAGTGGAGAAGGGAATCACTAATAATTGTAGGTAGCGGAAGTGAATGTAAAACAAACATAAGCATCTGAAAAATAGCCAGAAAATGCAACAATTTCACTTTCTTTTCGAGTTTTTATTCCACTATGGGGAGTGCATGTTTATTCAATGTATGAAGTATTGACTCATCATCATCAAGATGAAATTAATGAAAGTTCAAAGTGCCACATTGTTTCTCTTCTTGCATACTCAGTCATTTTTTAAGCATCATCTATCATTAAAAAAATGTCTTACTAGAAGATTAAAATAATAGAAAATATTGAGCTTTAAATGCCGTAATATGCTTGACAGATGTTAATAGATATGTGCGGATTTACAAGAAAAGCATTTTTTTTAACTATCTTGCTAGTTTCATCTAATAGATTGCAAGCACTCTCCATCTTTTGGACTATTCCATTTCCTTTATCTGTTCAACATTAGGGGCATGGGTCTTTACAAGGTTCGCAATGATGTGATTCTGAAAATAGACAGTAGATGTAAAAACAAGTAAAAAGAATACTACTTTAAAGCAGAAGAAAATAAGATCACTAGTGTAGGTGGATGGAGTATATTGCCTTTTGAGGGTCATCATAGTCAGTCACATTTTTAGTTCAATTCATCAAGAGTAAGAACATGAATTGAGGTAATGAGTATGCAAAACAGGATGCGAATGTACAGGAATTCTGCAAACTCAAACTATTATGTGCCGGAACTTATTTCATGGAAAGGAGATACCTCTTTGTCTGAATGATGAGCTTTGAAAATAGTATTGCAGCTGCTTCCAGTCACTCATGTTGCAGTACCATCTTTTACAATTGAGTAGTCAACATGTTGGCATTTACCTGTCCACAGAGTTGTAGCTAAAGAAATAGCAATTCTTTCCTACAGGATGAAAGAAGAGAACGAACAACAAAATAATCATAGCATTGATAAACCTTCTCTGGGGCATAGATTTATATCTTTTAGATGCTTTTTATGTGCTCACACGATCTAATAGTAGTTATTAAGTAAGTATGATGAGGCACAGAATCTTACCTTTCAGGTTTCCAAGTATGATCTTTTTTAGACAATCACTGAAAATTGTCAAGACAAGCCTTTCCTGCTCGACATGGACATCTCCATTGCAGCCATGGATTGGAATCCAGTCTGATTTAGAAGTTCCCGATAATTCATCTGTTTCACTATATAGTCGAATTGTTTCAGGAGACGAACTCCTGCCTTCTTTTAGATCAATGCCTTCGGATATGAAATCATCTTTATTCCCACTCAAATGATCATCAGATGTCTCTTTCTGAACATTAGATCCTTTCTGGAAGTTTTCCACATCCTGGACCTCAGTAATATCTGCAGTCAGGTTTCCTCTGACAGCTTGAATATATGATGTGTCATTTTTGCCTGAAAGTTGGGAAGGCAGACTTCAGATGAAAATTTTCGTTTTGCCTAACTAAAAGCTATTACTTGAAAAGAACTTGAGACGCGAAACAGGTCGAAAGATAGGAAGTTTTGAAATTCTAGAATCACTGATTATGAGAGTTATTTAACTTGGCTTTGGCATGCATATCAAGTTAAGGTGAAATTGAGGAACTCATTTTGTTGAAAACAGTCATCCCTACCAAAAAAGAATCAAACAGTGAAAAGAGAACAGAAATTTGTAGATGAGGAGTGGAATCTAGTCCTCCATTTACCAACAGAAGTCTTGGAAAAAGTAACAACCAGTAAGTAACTGAATATGGTGTGCCACAAGAAAAATCCTGAGAATACATTTGTAGTAGTTACTGATAAGAAAGCTAAAAGTAAGAAGCTATCAAGTACTTCACTTCTTTGTATGCATGTTCATGGTTTCATGCGAAAAATTATAAGAAAACTTGATTTAGAATGCACTGTTTTATCATAGTTCTTGTTGTCTTCATCTAAATGATTGTCATCATCTTCACTCGACGCTTTTTTTCCTTTTTTCAGGATTTGCGTATAGATCTCTCAGCTTACCTATAACTTATAACTTCAGATATATTATCTTTTTCTAGTTTTTATAATCAAATTTCTGCTCCATTTCCATCTATATTCTTTCATTCATCTTCTTGAGCTATATTCATCCATGTGCAAGGAACTAACTTAATCACAAGCTAGAACTGTTATAAGATGCTTGTATTAATTAGTTCTTAACATGAGAGAGGCATGCTTAAACTGATAGCAGATTTTGATTATAGTAAGAAAAGTGTATTAACCTCTTTTATCTGTATATATATACCTAAAACTATTCTGGTAGCCTCTGATACTAGCACCAACGTTGAGCAAAGCTCTGCCACATCTCGCGCTTGAATGATGTCTGTAAATGACGGCTTTGAGCTGAAAGGATCAGCAATACTAATTAGTGAAATGAAGAAACGACATTTTTAAAAAATGAAGTGATATAAGAATCGTTATGAAATATAAGTACCTGAAATGAAACTCTGAAGAGCCTAGTGTAGCAGAACTATCAATGGGGTCTATAGGATCAACAGACCACGCAGACAAGGAACTGGAAACACTAAAAGGATTCACCTGCTAATCATAGGTAAAGAGGACGGTACTATAAACCAAGGAGAAGATGGATGAGTGAAGGCATAAACCATTAGTATCAAGACTTTGTAGCGAAATGAACAGGATGTAAAGCACTATAAGCATGTGACCATATTTAAGGACAGAAAGTTAAATGCTAATATTCTTTTATAACTTAACTAATGGAATAAAAATCAAAGGTAAGATCTTATCAACCAAATAAAATGGAGAGTATTTGAAACAGGATGCAAAGAATTGCAAACCTTTTGATGGTTTGAAAGCCTTTGAATTGAAAGATCCTCATAATTTGAATCCAGAATTTTCTGAAGTTTTCGCTTCCTGGATGCCTGTAAGATGCTAGGGCCTGACAACCCAACAGCAGCAGATATGGCAGCATTCGCCTGCTTGATGCACATTTTTCTGAAATAATTTTCATCATGCTTGTAGATGTTGGCCTCACCATGGTTCCCACTGGAAATGGCCTTCTGCTCCTCAGATCCTTCAAAATTCTTGCTGATGTTGGTATTACTATTGTCACCACCAGAAACAACAATGCTGTTCTCATATCCTTCAGAATTATTACAGATTTTGCTATTATTATAGGGGCGTCCGGAAAGAGTCTCATGTTCAACATAATCTTCAGAATTCTTGCAGTTCACACATTTGCAATTTTTTGAGCAGAACACTTTAGCATGGAAGCATTCACAATATTTCTTAAGGCACTTGGTTTTCTTGCAACGGCATCCCCAGTTGTGCTTTCCAACCTTTGGTGTGTCCTTTGTATCATTCAACACAAACCATTCCACATCCCAATACAAATCAGGAGATGCAGTGGAGAAAGATCAGTTAAGGTTTTCCTACTAAATGGAACTTTTATTTTTTAATATAGAGCAAATGCGATTTTAGAACTAAATGAATACAGCAAACATCCCAACATTTGATTCAGAAAAGAAAAATGCTCCAGAGGAGGAGAAAATGAAAACCTAAAATACATGTGCATCTCACGAGCTATTCATCCACACCCCTTCTATCTTGGCATTCCTCCTAAAAGTATTGACAAAGGGTAACTGCATAATGTAACATGCCATGAAATTACTGGAAGACTGCAAGACTTAGCCTACAAAACCTTTTTAACTCACCATCCCAAAGTTTCCCATCGACTAACAGCAGTAAAAGGATGCAAAAGCACAATGTTCTTCCACAAGACGGACATATGATGCAAATATCACTACGTCAAGAAGCATATTACACACATTACATATGGCCATGAAAGCTTGTTGAACTATCAATGATGCTCGAAGCAGATAGAATACAAGAACAAGTAAGTATGAACCACTAATTGCCCCACTTATGTTTGCAAACAGTACAACATTGATAGTTGTAGGCAAGTGTGTCACTAAGCATAATTGTCAGCATTAAGCAACGATACTATCAGCTACGAAAACATGGAAGTCCTTTCAATAGGAACCTAAATCAGTATTCAGCAAGTCCTGAAAGTGAATAAACTACCTGTATGATCTCATTCTTATAAATATGCCATATATATAGACGCATATGAATCCAGCAACTGACTCAACAGGTCTTGGAACAAAGATCCATTTACATACCACATCTTGAGCACCACTTCGACTGCTACCAATCTTTGGCCTGAAAGCATTCGGGTTTCGCTCTAGGATACTTTCCATAGCATCTTGCCTTAAATCCTCATTCTCAACATTGTTACCGCAGCAGTTGCAACCGCATCCATCACAGTATGCTCCAGCAGCAAAGCACTCACAGTACCTGATGACCATTTATGAATAAGCATTTTGCTAGTAATAACTAAATCTATCGAAAGCAAATGCAACGCAAACTCTATGCTAATTAGCAATTACAATACAGATTCTCATGATTCACTCACAATTTCAAGCATCGTGATTGCTTGCAACGACATTGTTTTTGAAGCTTAGGAGCACCATATTTTGTTTTCATGTTTGCTTGTTGATGTGATCTTGGGGGCTCCGCTTTCCTGCTTCAGATAAAACCAATTAATATATGATAATTAAAAAACATAAACACAAAAGTCAATTCTTTTCTTTTTTAAAGAAATGAAAACGAAAAAAGCTCACGATAGTGAAAATGGACTGCTAGAATGCATCGTCGTATAAGGCTTTGGAGGCGAAATTGGAAGCTGAGTTGAAGGCATTTTGGCGACAGGAGACAAGCCGAACTCAGTGAAGACTAGCTGCATTACGAGCCTTTCTGGTGAGAAACCTGACGACTTTGTTGCTTTATCAACTGATTTCATTAGTTTTGGCGGGAAAAGTGATCTATCTGTAACTGAATCGGTTGATTTTCCAACTAACTTCGACTGTTTTGGCGGGAAAAAATTGAGAGTAGCATGCGGTGCCATAGGTAGAGAGAGAGTGACTGTGTTCAAAAAAAAAAAATAGAAGAAGGTTTGCCTTCTGTTTGGCAGCTGAGAAAATGCAGAAGAA
The DNA here is from genome assembly GCF_022201045.2 of Citrus sinensis. NCBI lineage: Eukaryota > Viridiplantae > Streptophyta > Magnoliopsida > Sapindales > Rutaceae > Citrus > Citrus sinensis. The sequence continues at coordinate 9,149,556 of NC_068562.1, read as the reverse complement.
AAGAGAGAGAAAAATCGTCAGAATTTCTCTGTTTTTATAAGCAACGAAAGGAAACGCAACGAACTTTGCGTTCAGTGTATTGAGAATCAGGATTTGTTTTATTTTTCTCTCATTTTCTCAGCAACCAAACAGAATCTAAGAAACTTTCAGATTGAGAAAAGTTTAACTGCGGTAGGGGGAGAGTTTTCGGAGCGAAGGTTTGTTTGATCGGAAATTTTGAAATGTGATGACGTAAGTCGTAAAAGAATGGGTATTTATATGCACGTTTAATTTTGTAAAACAGATGGAGAGACACCCACTCAATTTTTTCTTTGAAATATTTAAGTCAGCTACCTCAAAGTTTATTAAACTAAGCTCGTGTAACCCGTAAATTCCTAGATTGTCTATTATTTACACATCATTTCTATATATAATCTTCTGACTTCTCATTAGGCTCTTTTTAAATTTAATTCAATACTGTAAAAATTATAAGGGTTACATGTAATAATTTTTATTTTTTTATAATATTAGTATATGTGGATAGAGCGACCTTTTGTAAAACTAAAATTAAAAAATCAAAAGACTGTTAACTAAACTAAAATAAAATCTAAGATAGTCCATTTGTTGCGAAATACATTTTTTTTTAACCCATGCTCTACTAAAAATAGAAAATAAAAGTACCATGAACTTTGATTTCTATTTTTAATCTTTGAGAAAACAATCGTTGTAAAATTGTACTTTAGACATGATAAGTTGTGTATATTTCAACGACATTATAACCAATATTTTAAATTTTAATTTGCATGCAGGACAAAGATGAAAATTCGTTTTAAATTTTATTGTCAAATATCATGACGTTCACTTTTATTATGAAAAAAGACATGACGGCCCCATACTTTTGTAAATCACAAGCGTAAATAGTATGCCCCGACTCATATTATGTACGACATGTCGCCTTCTGTTTGACGAGAAACAACAAGATGTGTCGACGGTAAGATGCCTTTATACTTTGCTTCCCAGCAACAACTCACCTAATGAGCTAAATTCCACATGATTTTAATCAAAGTAAGAGATCATTTGTTTTTTCACAAGATAATAAACCATTTCAATTATTCACATATCCTTACATGTTTGTTTTCTCCAAAATTGAATATAAGTTATTTGTATATTTGGGCAAAACTAAGGAAAAAATTAATTTAAAAATCATGCTTAAGTCTGAATCTATACTATATATATAGAATTGTATTAAGTATATAATTGATTCTCATAATTAGATTTTGAAAAATTATTTTTTTCCTCATTTTCAAATTTTGTTGTAGGATTAGATAATTTTACTGAAAGTGACTTTTAAAAATATTTACCTTTTAATTTTTCAAAATTAATTTTAAGGTTCTAAAAAATAATCACAAACAAGCCATTTATATAGTTAGTATTAATAATAAAATATTGGAAATTATAATGAAGGTTGTTTATGTTAGGAGGAAAAAATAATTATTGGAGATATGATGATTGATATTAAGATTAAAGCATATTTACATCGACATAAACTACATATACAAAGTGATGTGTCACGTAACGCTTTATTATTATAGATATGTAGCATAATTAACACTATTGATGCAAAAGTCTGATCATGTTACGGAGCGACTAGATGCCAACGATAACACTTAAATTTGTTTTAGTTGGATAACATTCTGAGTTGCAGCTGCTCACTTCAAGCAGACACTAGCGACCTTGCACATTTTGGCAAAATTACTTATGCTCACATAAAACAATTAAGGAAATGCCTAATATTTTTCCAACTTGAACCTTCCAATGCTCAAGTCAAATAAATGAACTTTTTGGAAAAACTTGTGCCGCAACTCATGCGGCTTGCTTATAACTACTTTTAGACAAAAAAAAAAAAAACCTTTAATGGAAATCTAGAATAAGAAAGCTTTGAAGAATTTTAGAGAAGTTAAGAGTGATAGAGTTTTGTGGTAGAAAGAGATAGATATACTTAGCTAGTTTTGAATTTTCAGGGACTTTTATAGAGGTCCAAGACTCTTATTACTAGATTGAGAGAATAGCCTTTAGTGGATCAGGGTCGTGTTTTGATTCCTCGAACTAGATCAGCCAGTTAACTCTTGATTGAGTCTCTAAGTTGACTTAGTTTAAGGTTCTCCTTGCAGGATCCTTGTGTGAGCACACTTACCAAATGCACCTGCTCGCTTCTTTATAACTCGAGAAAGTCAGCCACGTGCTCCATTCAAACATATCTTGAGGAGGCTTTCTCCTGCCCCCAATGTCGATGAGAGCACGATTTGTGCGAAGACATGTCCAATCGTGTTCCCTTTTTTATCTCTCAAACAAGCACTTCACATTTGATCAATTGAAGGGGAGTCACCCAAATACAATAATATTAAATATATTAGACTTTTCAAACAATATTATTGTATTTTATTTTAATTTTATAACTTAATAAAATTATTTTTTACTTTTTTTAATATATTACCATCAAAACACTATTGATATTTACAATAAAAAATCAGTCAAGACTTTCCTGAATAATCTTACTACAGTACAGTCTGAATGTCAGCCTTTACCTAAAGGTGGAAGGAGGTCTTTCCCTCACTATTAATAAAATTACTTTTTACTTTATGTTAACATATCTAATATCTAAATGCCCTCTCAATGGGGATAGAAATGGGGATCCGCCTGCGGTACCACAGTGGTACTGTGCCACATCCTTTGTCTTTTGTGGCTGTAGTGTTGTAAATTTTCATATAAACCCTTTTTACTCATTTTTATTTAAATTTTGATTCACAAATATTAAGCTAATATCCACTTCATTCATATGAACATTTTAGTTAGCACCTTATACTATTTATTATTTACAAATTCTTATTATATATTGCACTTATATCACAATACCCCATTTGTGAACCGAAATGCCCATGTCGAACCCACAAACCCGACCCGGATGCTATTTCCATTTCCAGCCACTTCATCGGCCAAGGTTGGTACTGATCGGAAGATCATGTGACGCCGATCATCTCCATGCCATCCTTGTCGTCAGAAAGCGTTCAGAAAGCTGTCGATTGAAGCCATGAAAAACTGCAGAATCACCGCTTCAATTCGTCGCGATTTCTCCTGTTTCCGGTGACGCCACCACTTGGGTTTTGTTTCCCATGATTCTCTCTGTATTTTTCGACCAATCACAGCCACCGGGGGAGTCGATTTGCCATTGATCGGCTATTGAAGGATTCACGGTTTTGGGAGTTCGATCCGGCGCCATCACCGCGCGTGGGACGTCACCACCGCCACCGTTGGACTCAGCTAGGCCAGAAGTGTCTAACTCAAGTTTCCCGTCACCGCCAGTTGAAATCCGGTCACCATTGGTTGGCATGGGCATTTCAGTAATGTTCACATGGATGCAGTTGAAATTAACTTAATATTTATAAAGTAAAGTTTAAATAAGAAAGAGTGAAAGGGGTTACATGAAAATTTGTCACAAAAGACAAAAAAGAAGTGGTACGGCAGGCTGAACCTAGAAATGGTTGGAATTCTTATTCGAAATGCACTTATTTCAATTTTATTACATTAATTTGGTATTTATTGATTTAAAAATTTATTATATTTGTAAATTGAATAAAACAAAATATTAAAAAGAGTTATCAAGACGACGACGTCTCACTTGTCAGCAAGCCCCATGAAAATTCACAGTGAAAATAATCAGATCGATCCCTCAACCCGAACCTTTCTCCAAACCGATACTAATTTAAAGATCGTTGATCGTTCATTCGTTTCTCTCTCTCAACAAAAGTTTATTAAGCTCAAATCTGATACGTCGATATCATTATTCATCAACAGCTTAAGAGGTGAAAACAAAAGAGAGTGATGATTCGGCTTTCGGTTTCAATCTCATAGCATTCATCGTCATCTCCAATCTCTTTAACGGTACGAAAATAAAATGAACTCGAATAAAGACTTCATCGTTTTTTAGGATTTGCATTGTGCAAGATTTATAATTTAATTTAATTTAATTTTTATTCTTTTCTCTTTTTATTCAATTTGGATCTCCAAGTATATAGGTTTTATCTCCACGTGCTAATTACAAATGTGAGTGCTTCATTTTGGTTAATCAAGATTATCGTATATGATTAACGTGTTAGAGTTAGCACATTCTGAATCGTAGATTTTTCTCAATGATTGGTTAATTTGTCTGTCGAGTTCTGAATTGTGTGTTTAAATGGCAGATTTTTGGATGCTGTGCTTTTGGATCAGTGGATTTAAGCTCTGTGTTGTAGCTCGGGGATGGCGTGGTTTAGTGGGAAAGTGTCCTTGGGGAATTTCCCAGATCTTGCTGGGGCGGTGAACAAGTTCAGCGAGAGTGTGAAGAATATCGAAAAGAATTTTGATACTGCCCTTGGGTTTGATGAGAAGGCTGAGAAGTCTGCAAAGCCTGAGACCAGCAGCAGCAATGAAGGTAGTTTAATTTTGTTGTTCGTATTTTTTGTTGTTGCACTATTAATTTGATTTTTGATTTACTTTTGTTTGCTTGGAATTTTCTGTTAGGATCAGCCTTCAAATTTGGGTGTAAACTTCATGAGGGTTAATTTGTGCCATTTTGTTAATGTGGATAAAAAATGAGTTCAACAATGTTCTTGGTCAAGCTTATTTAAGTATAGAATTTATGATGGACATGCTGGAGAGTTTCTTTGTTTTTCATTATATTATATTTGTTCTTTCTGATATTGGATCAGTTTAAAGCCTTCAAGAGTCAAAAGCATGTCTTTTATTCTTTTGTGATAGTTCAGAATCCAAATTTTAGACACATTGTGTATTAATGTCTCTGCTACATTCAGGATTATGGCCTGTTATGTCCTTTATGGGCCATAAAAGTGAAGGAAGTAGTCCCACTGAATCATCAGGGAAGCCTCAAACTCCACAGCAACAATCCAAACCTGAAGAAAAAGTTGGAGTTGAAACTGAAAGATCAGTGCATTCTGCCACTGGGGAAGTCTATGCTGACAAACAAAAGGCATCACCAAAGACAGAGAAAGATGATGAGCACCCAGATACTGCTGAGAACTTAGATTTTGTGGTGTCAGAGCATGGTAAAGTTGACTCTGAATCAAACATAGTGCCTAATGATCCTTCTGAGTCTGCTATTCAAAACATTGATTCTTCAGAACCTGTTGACAATCAGCAACAGAAAGTGACCTCGGACCTGGGAACTTCTGAAGAAACTGAGTCAGGGGAAGCCAAGTCAGGACCTTTTGAAGCAGACCAAATTGAGATTAGTAGCAGTTTACGTGATGAATCGGATAATGTTGCTAATGCATGTCAAAGCAAGGATGAAGGGAAGAAAGAAGAAAGTAACTATGAAGAGAAGAGTCAAGCAGAAGAGATGATAGAGACTGGTTCTCCATTTCAAGCTGAGGTATCTACTACCATCCAAGCTGAAGTTGGGGCTGAATCCTCTGATTCCCAATCTGTCAGTGCTGAGGAGACTGAGAGAGTTCGTGAATTATTGTCACCAAGTGTGTCTTCTCCAACGGCAGCTTCAGAGATAGTTTCTGCACCAGTTTCTCCTGAACATGGTGAAAAAGATAAAGCAGTTGAAGTGGAACAGCAAGCCAATGATAGTGGGATTGTCAGTGAAGAACAGCGCTTGAGCTCAGAAGCAAATGTGTCTGTCTCAGCAGATTCTGTGTGTGAACTGGAGAAACTGAAGAGGGAAATGAAAATGATGGAAACTGCACTGCAAGGTGCTGCAAGGCAAGCACAGGTACTTAATGTTCATAATTTTGTTATTTGGGAAAAGTGACTTGCATGTTGGATCCTGCTCGTCCTTACTTTGAAAGTAGAAACATGATAACTTACTGATGTCTTGTTAAGCAATTTATATTGCAATATTCGTCCCTTTTTCATTTAATTTCAGCAGTTCATGTGATTCAATTATTTTGACGTTCCTCTTAGGCAAAAGCAGATGAGATTGCTAAAATGATGAATGAAAATGAGCACCTAAAAGCTGTGATTGAAGATTTGAAGGTATGTGAGGTTATTGCTGATTTCATTTTGCTCTGAGTAGGTATGAAGGTCATATCTGTATTATTGCGTTTTACTTTTGCCAACAAAGTAGTATTGATTTTTCCTTCATGAGTGCTCTGAAGATGTATAAGTAAGACAAAATGAATTGTATCTCTACCTCCTTTCTCTCCTAATCATTGCCTTTAGAAAAAGAAAAAGCATATATTTTAATAGCTTGAAGTTTTGGATCAGAGAAAAACCAATGATGCAGAGCTTGAAACTTTGCGGGAGGAATACCATCAAAGGGTTGCAACTCTTGAAAGAAAGGTATGCTTTTTGTTCCAAACCCTTTTTTTTCCTGTTTTCGGGGGGGGGGGGGGGGGGTTCCATGCCCATCTCTACATTGATTCCATGTCTGTGATAGGTTAGGAACATCACTTAACGCCAGTAGACTGTTTTCAGATGGGAGTCCTAACTTGTGAGTTGTTGGATTAAATTCTCTTCATTTTCCTTTTCAGTTACAGTTTTAAACTAACAGTCTGAATCTTATTGGAAGAAGAATCATATTCATATGCCCCTCTGATAGCATGTCATGCTTATCTTTCTGTTTTCATCCCATGATTCTGTCTTTAGTATGTCAAAGGTTTGACTGCTGCATTAGTTAGTGTGCAATTTCCAGCATAGTTTTGATATATTTAAAATGAGCAGAAAAATGATGATTAATGTAGTTGATAATGTTAGTTGAGACATAGATAATGTTAATACATTTAAAATTATCTAAAAGAATGTGATTTTTTGTCAGTAGATAGCCTTTACTGGCGAGATAATATATTGTTTTCTTCTTAACTCATTTTCTGGTTTAAGTCATTGCAACAGTTAATTTCTAGTTGCCTTCCGGCTGGAATGATTGCAGGTATATGCTCTAACAAAGGAAAGGGATACACTTCGTAGAGAGCAGAACAAAAAAAGTGACGCAGCTGCTCTTTTAAAGGAAAAGGATGAAATAATTAATCAAGTTATGGCTGAAGGTGGAGCTTTGTAAACTCTACATACATATTTGATGCTTTGTTCTCTACAGTCTGCTTCTTGTTTGAGAAAATTTTATTGCTTTATCTTGAATCTGCTCTTGTGCTGTGTACTAATTTTCATTTTTACGCCAATATTCCAAACAATGATAAAAATTCCCTTGGTTGTTATTATGATGTCATTTTAACACCAATGAGTAAAGTGTCATTTCAACACCAATGAGTCAAGTTAAGGGAAATGGATAAGCCTAGAAACTGAAAATCTTTGAGTTTTGAAATATAACGTTGAATTCAAATTCAAAAGAAAAGGGTGGCCATTTTAATCATGGGAATTTGGAGAAAAACTTCACTTTTTTCCTTTTTTTTGGGTAAATTGTGAAAAATCAGAATTTTTAAAACTACGGAAAGTGATTCAACCATTCCTTTCCCTATCTTTAGCTTTTTCTGCCTGGTAGATGCACTGTATTTGGATTTTACATATTTGATTGACATCAGCCTATATTAATGTGATTGGGCCCTTTTTTAACATTTATCTGTCATTGCAGGTGAAGAGCTTTCAAAAAAGCAGGCTGCTCAAGAAGCTCAAATCCGGAAATTACGGGCTCAGGTACACTTGCAGTTTTACAGATTGTTTGGTTTTCCAAGGACTTTATCTTAGCTGCTCTTTCTAATCAATAGACTTTTTTTTTTCTTTTATTCCCCTTTTCATGAGAACTAGATTAGAGAGCTTGAAGAGGAGAAGAAAGGTTTGGTTACCAAACTTCAGGTAATTGGATTCTCAAAGCATTCTTTTTAATTGTAGAGTTAGCCGGTACATTAGACTGAGCTGCTATTTTTTTTTGGGTCTTCATATAAATAAAGATAATATCGATGTTTTGGCATATAACGGCAAAATCTAGTTTACTTCTGATCTCCACAGTTTTTGATGTCTTGTGATGTTTTTGGGTTTAATTAAACTCAGTCTATTTGTACTTGGGAATTAGTTTTTATGTAACCTAATTTTTTAAAGTCAGATTAATTGTAATTAGTTTAAAAATTAATTCTGTCGCACTTGGGAGGAAATGAGATTTCTGAAGTATTGGGGCGAAGGGACTTTTTTTATTACTGCATAAATGAACTTTGTAGGCGTCTTTTGTTGACTAAATAACACTTCTGAATTTTGTTTTGATGAACCACAATATTTTGTTGAAGATTTGGATTATCTTTGTCCTCCTAGGTTGAAGAGAATAAAGTGGAGAGCATCAAGAGGGACAAAACAGCTACGGAGAAGTTGCTCCAAGAAACGATTGAAAAACACCAAGTCGAACTTGGAGAGCAAAAAGACTACTACACAAATGCTTTGGCTGCAGCCAAGGAGGCTGAAGAATTAGCTGAGGCACGTGCCAACAATGAAGCAAGAGCTGAACTAGAGAGTCGTCTTAGAGAGGCTGGGGAACGTGAAACTATGCTAGTTCAAGCACTTGAAGAATTAAGGCAAACTCTAAGTAGAACGGAGCAGCAGGTTTTTGCTCTGTTCATTGAAATTGTGGGTTTGAATCTGGCTAACCTTCAAGATGATGTTTTGAGTTTACATGTTGTTGCCTTCTGATTCTGCAGGCAGTTTTTAGGGAAGACATGCTTCGTAGAGACATTGAAGATCTTCAAAGACGTTATCAGGTGCATTGGATTTCTTGTGACATTCTTATTGTTATTTATTCAGTGTTTTCTGTATGCTTACAATTTATTTTTTGCTGCATTTTTGTGTAGGCAAGTGAGCGCCGGTGTGAGGAGTTGGTTACTCAAGTACCTGAATCGACAAGGCCTCTGTTAAGACAGATTGAAGCCATACAGGTGAATTGATTCCTCATGCATTATGAAAATCTCCCTGCCCCTCAAATGATGATCATTTGGTTTACATGTGAGTTTTCTGTATTGTCTCTTTGCTCAATTGGTTACAGGAAACAACTGCCCGGAGGGCAGAAGCTTGGGCTGCTGTGGAGAGGTCTCTGAACTTGCGACTCCAGGTGTCTCTGACATTATTCCTGTGCAGAATATAGTAAATGAGGCTTTTACACATCTCTGGTTTCTAATTATTGAAATTAAATTCCCAGGAAGCCGAGGCCAAAGCTGCAGCATCTGAAGAAAGAGAACGTTCTGTCAATGAGCGCTTGTCACAAACTTTATCTAGGATTAATGTTCTTGAAGCACAGGTTTCTTTTGCTTTCCATGGATTGTTTATGTTGGTAATGGAGCACATTTTATGAATGTTAGCTTATGCCAATAATGTACTCCAGATTTCATGCCTGCGAGCAGAACAGACACAGCTAACCAAGTCCCTTGAAAAGGAGAGACAAAGAGCTGCTGAGAATAGGCAAGAGTACCTTGCAGCAAAGGAGGAAGCTGACACTCAAGAAGGGCGTGCAAACCAGCTTGAAGAAGAAATCAAGGAACTGAGGCGGAAACATAAGCAAGAGTTACAAGAAGCACTTATGCACAGGGAACTTCTTCAGCAGGTGATGCTTTTGTTATTTATGTTATGTGTGTGTGTTTTTAAGTGGAACTTCTCCTTCTTTTCTTCAGTTTCCTTTCTCCATCAATCTTTGCTAAGATTCATAATATTTTGGCTTTTAGGTTTTGGTCTAGGTTTTCTTGAAGCAATATGCTTTACTAAATGCATCTGATGTAAGCATTCGGTAAACATCAACGGTTCTGTTGGAATATGTCTTTATAGATTTGGCTGCTGTTTCTTTAACCATTGAATTTTCTTCTGGCGAATGATATTTAATTCTCACAGTGAGAAAGACACCTAAATGATGACTTTAATTCATATTTGAAACATTTCAAAGCTGCACGGGTAGTGCTGATTTGAGTAGAAAAGCTTCATCGTCTTGAAATCATTCACTTCATGTTAATGTTATACAAGTCCACTAAAGTTCTTGATCCTTGCCAGGAAATAGAAAGGGAGAAGACTGCTCGGGTAGATTTGGAAAGGAGAGCTTCTGCTGAATCTGCTGCTGTATCTGAAAAGACTCCTATAGCAAGGCACACCTCAGCTTTTGAGAATGGTATGATGCTTTGCTTTTATGAAGTACTTGGTAAATATTTTGTACCTCCTATTCATTTTGTTCTTTGTACAGGTAGCCTATCTCGGAAGCTCTCAAGTGCTAGCAGCCTTGGCAGCATGGAGGAAAGTCATTTTCTGCAAGCATCATTGGACTCATCTGACAGTTTATCTGATAGAAAAAATACCGTAGAGCCAACTATGAGCCCATACTATGTGAAGAGCATGACACCTAGTGCTTTTGAATCCATTCTCCGTCAGAAAGAGGGGGAGCTGGCTTCATATATGTCTCGATTGGTATAGCTTGCATTTTGAACACCCATTTAAATATTATTTGGTAATGTCTGCATGGCATTTGGAATTTGACATTATAGTTCCACAGAGCAGTGCCCTCTTGTGACATTAGTAGGGTATAAATGCTATACAATGTGCATTTCTTTTATTTTTATAAAGCTTTAATTGACCATTGTTTATACTTCACATCAGGCATCAATGGAGTCTATCCGGGACTCTCTTGCCGAGGAGTTAGTCAAAATGACAGCACAGGTGCATGTTCAAGTTGTTTTCATTTTAAGGATCTCAATAGAGTTGCTATATATTAGCATTCACATTTTTATGTTCAGAAAGCGGTGAGTTTGAAATGTTTTTTGTTTGTCAGTGTGAAAAGTTGCGAGCAGAAGCTGCCATTCTACCTGGCATACAGGCAGAGCTAGATGCATTAAGAAGGAGGCACTCAGCTGCATTGGAGCTAATGGGAGAACGTGATGAGGAGGTAAATACATTTTTGCAGTTTGAAGGGTTACGGTATTTCTTGATTGATAGAGGACATAGTATAGAAGTCTTGTTGCATCCATTATCCTGACATCTAATATGATTTGCTTATGTTTAGCTGGAGGAACTCCGTGCTGATATTATGGACTTGAAGGAAATGTACAGAGAGCAAGTGAACTTGCTTGTGAATAAGGTAATTTTGCCAACTTTCAATTCATGAATGATAATACTCCATATGTAATGGCTTCATGCCTATTTCATCTATTGTGATACCTTCCTGCGTTTGTTGACAGATCCAAGTAATGGGTTCATCGATGGGTAACACCTGACAAGTCTAATCAGATTTGTGGTATTTTTTTTTCAGTTAGATATTTGATTTAAGGCATACAGTATAGTTCACGGTTCGCTCAGTAAAACATGATTGGTGGGTGGTTCAAAAATTTTCCCTCAACACAATCATTTGATGTCTGTTTGGTGCAAAAGTGTTTTGGCATCAGAGAGCAATTCCCTGTCAAAACCTACATCTGTATTGTATTTGAGAGGAATTTGTTTGTACAGCAAAAATGTTATTGTGACAACCCTTTCTATGTTTCTATAGCTTGATAATTATTCTTGTGCTTTTACAGACGAATTCTTTTTTTAGTCTTTGTTCTATTGAATGTGGACCTGTTTGATGACAAGCAAAACATATGATGATAAACGTGAAAAAATAGATGATAGCTTTAATTGAATGCTGTTTGAAATAGATGTTGCTTGCTTATCGTCTCTTTTAATCACTACTTAATCAAGTAAGTTTAATTTTCATGGAACAACAAATTTCCTCACAGTGATCCTGCAAATTCTTTGGTAGGTGACGTGTCGTGCGTTAGTGATGCAAGGCAAAGACCTTGCTAATCAAATTAGGTCAAATCACGAGCTTCTCCTAAATTTGACTAAACGTGTGTCATTCAATCAATGTTTTATTAACATATGAACTTGGACTCTCCGAGGTCGAAGCATTAATTGTCGGTCGATTTTCCACATTCCTCTAAATACTATGCTATTAGCTAATAATACATTCAAATATTGTCAAATTTTCAAGTAACGTTACAATGCAACCAGAAGATGGAGGAAAAAAAAAGAAAAAGAAAAAAAGAGAACTAAAAGAGTGGGTGCGAAAGAATAGAAAATAATTTAGGAATTTTTTTTTAAAAAAAAAAACCAACTAGATGAACAGCACTATGTCACGGGATGAGTATGTTGCGCAGCTAACCCGTGCGGCACTTAGACAACTTTGCCGAATGTTGCTAAGTAAGCCTAGAGCTTCTCGGAATAGAGAAGAGAGCAATTGAGCCAAAGAAGAAACTTGTATTGCACAAAGAGAGATTACAATGCTTGTTGTAGTGTTTGTTGGATACAAATGCCTAATGCCATCCCATATTTATAGGGGAGGCTTGCCAAGCTCTAGAGATTCTAGAGAATTCTACCATGTTCCTAGAATTCTAGATATTTACATGTGCTGGAATTCTATGGAGAATTCTAGAGTATTTACAAGCTCATGTGCTAGAGTTGCCTAGAATGTTCTGGAATTGGGCCAAGCTAGCACTCTTGGCCTTGTGTTGGCTCTCTAGCCCGAAATTATGGGCAATTGGGCTAGCGAATTGGGCGGACCGTAACATCCTCCCCCACCTAAGCTCGCGGCGTCCTCGTCGCGATCTCGTCCTTGCTCCTTGGGGGACTTGTTCCGTGATTTGTCGTTAGTCTTCGTGTGCTTCACTCTTGGGGAGGTTCCGCCACTTGCTCCGCTTGTGGTTGTTTCCTTCTTTCGGTTGGTGTTGCGGCGTCCCCTCTTGTGTTTCCGCAACCCCTTATGCTCGGATGGCTTTGTGCGTTGCTCAGCCACTCGTCTCGGTGGGAGCTTCGGAGGCATAGCGTCCTTGCCTTTGTCATGGACGGCTCGTACTTGTTGTGGGACTTGGCTTGGAGGGCTTTCGGAATCCTCTCCCTTGTGGTGTTGCCGGATGGAGACCAAGTGGTCTGGATTCTTCTTGAATCCTCGTCTGCACTGCATGACTGAGAGCGCCTTTTTTGTGGGTTGTGCGCGCTCGACCGGTACCACGCATGCCTTATTCCCATCGAAGATGCTAAGGGAGTTTGTTGCTGGAAGTGGGAAGGCATGTACCTTGTCGAAGAATTCCATGCCAAGGATCATTGCGAAGTCATCCATCGGCACAATCGAGAAGTCGAGCTTCCCATTCCATGTCCCAAGCGTAACGTGTACGCCTCGTGTGGTTCCCGCAAATGGCTTGGCGGGTGAGTTTACAGCCTTGATGGTGCCTCCGTGCTGCGTTACCTTGAGGCCTAGACATTTAGCCTCTTCTTCGGAGATGAAGTTGTGCGTTGCTCCGGTGTCAAGGAGCGCACGAACGGTTCGGCCATTGATGAGCACACTTACGAACATGAGCCCTTTCCTTGTGGGTTCTGGCGGTTGGCTCACGAGTGTGCTAAGGCGTTGGAACGAACCCAAGTTGTGTTGGGGTTCTTCCGTAGTTGGTGTGCATTGGCCCTTGAGTTGTGTTACGAGGGCATTCAACGACTTTTTCTCCGGGCAGTCGCGTACCCAATGAGGGCCATTGCAAATGAAGCATGGGCTTCGAGGCTTGGGTGGCTTCTCGGACTTACTTTGCCCGTCCTTGCCGCTTGGAGGCTTTTTCTTGCTCCATTCCTTGCAATTGCGGTTGTTGTCCTCATGGCTCTCTCCCCCACCTTGGTCATAGCTAGACCTCTTGTCCTTGAGCTGGGCGGAGTATTCGGTGAGCGACTCCGCAATGGCGATGGCGTCGTCAAGTGTTTGAACACCACGCCTATCAAGCTCGGTCTTGGCCCAATCCTTGAGGCCATCTTGGAAGTAGAAGAGTGAATCTTTGTCGGACATGTCGCTTATCTCCAACATAAGGGTAGTAAACTCGTTGATGTAGTCCCGAATGCTACCCGATTGCTTGAGGCGACGTAAGCGCGCTCGCGCTTTCTTCTCCGCATTGCTTGGGGCGAACTGCTTTCGGAGTTCTTGCTTGAAGTCAGCCCAAGTGTCGATGGTGCAAATGCCCTTGCCCATCTCGCCATGCTTGCGACGCCACCATAGTTGTGCAGCGCCTCGAAGATAGGTGGGTGCAGTGCCCACTTTCGATGCCTCATCTCGGACACCCATGGCATCGAAGTATTGATCGAGCCCAAAGAGGAAATTATCCACGACTGTGGCATTGCGTGTGCCATCGTAAGTGTCAGGCTTTGGCACGTCAATGCGGCGCGCATCACTCGAGTTTGCGGAAGCTGGACTTGAGGAGAGTGTGCGCTTGTGCCATGCCCAATCCGAGCGGACTTCACCCACTTCCGCACGGACAGCGCGTAGTTCGTCCTGAACAAAACTACGAAGTTTTAGCAACTCATCATGAAAAGAACGAAACTCACCTCGGAGAGTGTTCACTTGCTCTTGGATGAGAGCTTTGGTTGCCACCGTGAACTCGGCGTATTCCCCCTCGAGACCGTCCACTCGTTCCTCCAATCCCTCGAGGCTATCTTGAGCGGCGGACAATGCGATTTCGAGAGTGGTTACACGAGGCTCCAACGCATCCACGGATGGGGCCTTGGACTTGCCGCGAGTCTTGCCTTGGGCGCGTTCTCCCTCTCGGCCGCGGCTTGGTTCCGGTGGAACATCCACACCAACAACACCCTCTTGTGCTACGTTCGAAGGGTTGGCCATTGCTTCGTGAGCTAACTTGCGTGTGTGCAAACCTTAGCTCTGATACCACTTGTCACGGGATGAGTATGTTGCGCAGCTAACCCGTGCGGCACTTAGACAACTTTGCCGAATGTTGCTAAGTAAGCCTAGAGCTTCTCGGAATAGAGAAGAGAGCAATTGAGCCAAAGAAGAAACTTGTATTGCACAAAGAGAGATTACAATGCTTGTTGTAGTGTTTGTTGGATACAAATGCCTAATGCCATCCCATATTTATAGGGGAGGCTTGCCAAGCTCTAGAGATTCTAGAGAATTCTACCATGTTCCTAGAATTCTAGATATTTACATGTGCTGGAATTCTATGGAGAATTCTAGAGTATTTACAAGCTCATGTGCTAGAGTTGCCTAGAATGTTCTGGAATTGGGCCAAGCTAGCACTCTTGGCCTTGTGTTGGCTCTCTAGCCCGAAATTATGGGCAATTGGGCTAGCGAATTGGGCGGACCGTAACAACTAGCTCTTTTCAACAGATCCCAATATTCGCTAATTAACACATCGGATAAGTTTTTGCACTGCACCATATCCACGTGTCCATAGACAACTGGACAGACAATAAACATCCCATATCCCACAAACGACGAGATCTTGCTCCTAACAAGCTCCAGGTGTTCGTCTCCTAGCTCCAGACCTTTGCTTCCTTTCTAAAAAACCAGTAATTGAAAAACGAGTGAACGCCTGGCGCGCACGATAGCGTCAACCACAACCTCACTCCCCCGTCTTTACATTTTCTTTAAATAATAAAAAAAGTTTAAGACAAAAATAATAATAATAATAACGGTTCCGAAATCCTCGCTTTGATTTCCTTTTCTTCAGTTTAAAAGCCTGAGACTGACACCATATTTCATCGGACACTTTACACCATCGGCGCATTATAGCCTCCTCTCTTCTGTCGCTCGCCTTTCTTGTTCAGAGTCCATTCTCTTCGTTTCGCATTTCCACTCACCTGAAAAACAAGTACTGAATTTCACTCATCATTCTCTACTTATTTATTTAACATCATTCATAGTTATTATTGTTCACGTATGAAATCTGATTTTTTTTTAAAAAAAACGAATGCTTAGAGACGAATGCATGAATTTTCAATTTTCATTGTTTTATTTTTTGACGCTTACAAAATGGTGAGCCTCTTTGTTTGTTTCCTGATCCTGCCGAGCAGTGTCGTTTTTGAAGCTTCAGTTTCGTTTTTGTGTGTTTTGAGACAAAATGTTGAGAGTCTCTGTTTGCGGCTGATCCTGCAAAAACGCTGACGTGTTGGTGAAAATCTACATTGTGGTTGGATTTTGATATAATAATCTTAAGAGCTTTTATACGTAATTTGATGAATCAAATGATTCTGTGTTTGTTGCTGATCCTCTGAGTCGGTGCCGTGAAGAAGCTCAGTTCTTGTTTACAGTTATAAAAAGAAATGTTTATTGGTCGCGTCAATTCTCTCTTTTTTTTTTTTTTTAATTTATAAATCTTGATTAGAGCTAAACATTATTGCTTTTGTGCTTAATATCTAGTGTGTTTTCCATTTCTCTATTGATGCAGGTACACGTGAGCTTTGATTTTTCTTTTTCTTTTTTTAATTTGAGTATTTAGATCCTTCTGGCTCAAAATTTTCATTCAAGACTTCCGATCTTGAAATAAAATAATATGAAATAAATAAGACAATTTCTTTAGTCAGTTGGCTTTGTACTCTAATCTGTCAATGCAACTTCTTCCTTTTTTTTTTTTTTGAGCTTTAGTTATATGATTGAGTACAATGTTGAATTTAAAAATGTAAGGATATTCGTTAAATGGTTTGATCTGATGGTTGTTGCAGTTGGCTGCTGATTACTTTGTAAACTTGAAGGGAAATTTTAATCATTTCGGGATGCGTGGGCGTCATGGCGATGTGTCCTGGATGTATAAGCGTGCATCATCGAAAGATGTTGACGATGAGTATGGAAAAGAAGAAACCACAGGTAATTTTAATTTGTATAGTAACCAATTGCATTTTTTTATTCATTTTGGAATTTTATCTATATTTAAGTTCTGTTATGTGGGTAGTGATTGACTTTCTGTAATCGAGCTTTTGCGAGGTATTCTAATTAGGAAGGGATTTCATTGACTGCACAATTAGCTAAATATGAGACTTAAAAGCATTCAGTTTTATCAATTTCTTTCAATGTTGCACTTTCACTTGATAAGGGTGTTAAGGATACAAGAAGTAGTTAATGATATTAAAATAGGCAAGTTGCAGAATCTGAGAATTTTTTTTCTTTGTTCTACATGTTCTTGTATCTGTGTCGCTGTTGAGTAATAAAGCAGTGTGCATAACTCCTTTCTTTTTTATAAGACTTGTCTGATCTTTTATCTGCCATTTTGAAATAAAATGATAGTTGTTGTCATAAATTTCAAGAGTTGTTTAGCTCAGCTAGTCTTGATGGGCAGTATATACAATTCCATGGCAGGAACAGCATTATTCTTGCAAAAGCAAACTACCAAAATATAATTTTCCCATTTGTTACACAAATAGTTATGTGGCTAACAATTGGAGTGATTCTTTATGTGGCTTGTAGTACGGATGCCAAATGGTTTGGGCAAAGATATTGGAAACCCTCCCTGGAGCCGGTCTTTGCCGCATGTACTTGTTGCAATTATATCTTCATTCTTATTTGGTTATCATCTAGGGTGTGTCCCAATGAAACTCATAATCCTTTCTGATTCTTCAATTATTGTATATGAAAAAGAGATAGGAAATCGATTTATTCTCTTTGTTTTTGTCTGTGTATTGCAGAGTAGTTAATGAGACGTTAGAAAGCATTTCTTTAGATCTTGGCTTTAGTGGGAGTACCATGGCTGAAGGTATTGTCTTAGGATTTCCTTTTTGCTTTACTTCTCTCTTCGAAGAATTACTCTAACATGTTGGTTATCGTCAAGTGAAGGTCTGGTGGTGAGTACATGTTTAGGGGGGGCCTTTGTAGGATCTATGTTCAGTGGTTGGATTGCAGATGGTATTGGACGGCGCAGGGCATTCCAGCTGTGCGCTTTACCAATGATAATTGGGGCTTCAATGAGGTAACTAAAATATAAATTGCATTTTTATGTTGCCATCTGCTTGTGTTTCGGGCATCTATCATGTTCCTTTCTGTAATGACAGAAAATGCTGCTTTTTTAGTTTACGAGATGAAAATTTGTGCAAACAGTTTTATTTTATTCCAAACTAAGGGATATCTATCACTTTTCACAGATCTTGGAATTGAATGGCTGATATTGATCCATACATATATAATGTCTGCAAAAATTCAGTGTGAAAGGGTGTTACATATATTAGTTTATTTTTTCAATTCAGTCATATTCTCCTATCAAAGTAATTATTGGTAATTTGGTTATGCTCAAGTCATTTGGTTTTTGGAGGAACAACTTAATGTGAAATTTGCATCTGATCTTAGGGTCGATTTCTCTGTCCTGTTTTTTTTTTTTTTAATTATTATTTTATAATTAAGATGCTTAGGAGAATCACTAGGGTTGGCTTTTTTTGTATTATACTTGAAGTCTTCTAAATTGATACCATGAAAGCTTCCTGCCAATAATGCTGTTTTATTCACAAGTCAGATCAAACACTTTTATCTTGTACTGATTGAAACTATATAAGGCTTATAGAAGTACTTAAATATAATCTTGCAGTGCTATAACGAAAAATCTCTGGGGAATGCTTCTTGGAAGGTTATTTGTTGGGACTGGAATGGGTATTGGGCCTGCTGTTGCAGCTCTCTATGTGTCAGAGGTATGGGAGTTGATAGTTATGTTCACTTGCCTTGATTCGCAGTCACCTATACTTGGTTCCACTGCAGGAGTTATTATTTTTTGTTGTTCTTATTTTTTCCATGGGAATTAACTGTTCTTCGTCCTTAAGTAGGTTTCACCAGCTTATGTAAGGGGTGCTTATGGCAGCTCTACCCAGATCGCAGCATGTCTTGGAATTTTGGTGGCGTTATTTGTTGGACTCCCAGCTAAGGAAATTTTGGGTTGGTAAGAAAAACGTTATTGAAGCTATGGTAGTCTTCGAACAAGATGTTTGACCTTTAAGTTGTTTCAATTTGTTTAAAGACTTATTTGAAGTATTTTGCGTATGTAGTCTAGGAACACTTATATCTTATTTACTCATTTTTAGTGCTCAGATGGTCCAGCTGTGAATTCTATATGTAATAACTTCATGCTGTCCTCAGGTGGCGAATTTGTTTTTGGGTAGCTACTATTCCTGCTGCATTCCTTGCTCTTTTTATGGAGTTTTGTGCAGAGAGTCCTCATTGGCTTTTCAAGGTCATCTATTCATTTGTGTATCATTCATGCTTTTAATAATATGCATGCTTTTACTTCTATTGTTTGGATTTGGCTTTTCCTTTTTATGGCTACATGTGAGGTGTCAGCTAAGCTTAATGCTTTTTTAGTATATTTCAGCAGGAAGGCTGAAATAAAGTTGTTTGTTACTTGAAAAAGAGATTAAATTTGGGAATTATATACGGTTACAGTTGACTCTGAAATTACTGGCAGAGGAATATTACCTGAAATATATCTATGCGTTAACCAAGTATAACAATGACTTTTTTATATGAGTGTAGATGATCCATGTTAGACCAGAATAGTGATCTAGTTTTGAATTTAAACTGACTATACAGTTTATCTTCTAATTTTTGTGGGATGATATGCAATTGATAGGAGATATTGTACTTTGTTTGGACTCTGGTCTGAATTGGAAATCTCTGTGAACTCTTAGGGGCTCCATCTATGCTATAGCTACTGGGATTGAGGATTATAAATAAATTCATAACCAACCATTGGTAATGCTTTTAACAAATAAATTTTTTTTGATGTGTTTCCTTGAAGGGCTAGAACATTAACAGTAATAGTCTCTCAAGGGACTGGAATTTATTTACATCAATGATGAGGGAAGTCATTGTTTAGACTGCATTCTAGCATTTTTTTTTTCCCACCATTTTCCTATAACTTGTGTTTGTCCTGAAATACAATCCAAGAACAGCCATGCATAAATTCCTGTTGTCAATGGAGTTTTTATTGATCATGTGATGAGATTTTTCCGGACTTCTTACATGATTTCCTGCATCCTTTCTTTTGAAACTCAACCTGCTATACAAAATCGTGCTTACCCATCCAAAAATGCTTTGGCTCCTCTATTCAACAGACGACATTGGCAGTTTATTTGTGCTCCTTGTTTTATTCATCAGAGAATGTTGCACCTAACTGTTTGAAGTAATTTGATAGACTAGACATTAATTTATGGGTTTTGGCTTCAGAGAGGAAGAGGCGCTGAAGCTGAAGCTGAATTAGAGAGGCTTTTCGGAGGATTACATGTAAAGTACTCAATGGCCGAACTGTCAAAGTCAGAGAGAGGAGATGAGGCAGATGCAGTGAAGTTCTCAGAGTTGATCTCTCCTCGCAACTTTGGAGGTAAAAATGTTAATTTGTTTCAAATTTCATTAGTCATTGTACCAATATGTTTCCTTCTAAAAGATTACTATTTTACTTCTCTATATGCAGTGGTTTTCATTGGATCTACCCTTTTTGCTTTACAACAGTTATCTGGCATAAATGCTGTATTCTATTTCTCATCAACTGTCTTTAAAAATGCCGGTGTTCCTTCAGACTCTGGAAACATATGTGTGGGAATTGCAAATTTATCAGGTGCACATTGTTATACTCCCAAGTGTTTTAACTTTGTGAATGTTGTTAAATTTTTATCTTAACCAGTATTGTCTGTGGTTTGTTAGGGTCGATTATTGCAATGATTTTGATGGACAAGCTCGGTAGAAGGGTGCTTCTTCTTGGAAGTTTTTTGGGCATGGTAAAGAATTTTTTGATAAACAGCAATGAACTTTCTTATCTTGTGAATGACATTATTTTGAACTAAAATTATGTTGGCAAATCTCTTGAACATGCATGTATCTGTATTTGATTGTTGAGATTTCAGCATTGCGTCTACAAGTAATAACCATGTAACCATCAACATATTTAGGTGTTACACTTTTCAGAGTATAGAGTAGTCTATACTCTGGAAGTCTACAGCAGGTGATGACTGTGTTATATAGTACTTTGATTGCCACTGATTGGTAACTGCAAAATTTACTCATTCCTGAAAAGCCTATGCTTGATTATGTTAAAAGCATTGCAAAGTTGGTTCAAGAATTTGTTGATTCTCTTCTTGATATGCAATTGGTGCAACAACATCATACACTGTTGTATTTAGAGGCCTCATAACTCAGATTTTGCATCATGTAGACTACTATCATAATTTGTTTGATATTTGCTTTATGCACTTCTGGTTCAGGCAATCGCAATGGGTGTTCAAGCAATTGCTGCGACTTCCTTTGTATCAAGCTCTGGAGCATTGTCACTATCTCTTGGAGGCATGCTGCTGTAAGTTAATCCCTGACAAACTGGAGGGGCAGTAATGCAAATAGATTAAAAGAAAGAAATGTATGTTATGCTTTTTTTGAAATACCTATTGAATAATATAACGGCTAAGTAATTGACATTTTGCTGATAGCTACTTGAAAACATTTTTTATTGTGACAAGAAGCATTTATGGTGTGAATTTCTTGACTAAACTTTTTTTTTTTTTTGAAAAGAATTTCTTGACTAAACTTTCTGTAAGAAAATGATCAGTGTCTTAAAAATGTGTTTATTCCATTATGTGATGTGTAGGAGTCAAAATGAGGTAGGCCGTGCAGGTAGCTTATTTATTTGGTTAATGACATTAATAATATAAAGGATTGTAAGGGAAGTTGAGTATTTTATTGGGACAAAACTATGGTGCAACTGTGGTACCATACCACAGCTGCACCTATCCATTGGATCCAACTGCACACATGCACTATAGCTGGATCCAATGGCTAGATGCAACTGTGGTATGGTACCACAGTTGCACCATAGCTGGACCCATTTTATTGGTAATATAATGGCATGATTTTAAAATTTAAACTTTTATTGCAGGTTTGTCTTGACATTTTCCCTTGGTGCCGGTCCAGTACCTAGTCTCCTCCTATCAGAAATATTTCCCAATCGAATTAGAGCAAAGGCAATGGCAGTTTGCATGGCTGTGCATTGGGTAATTGCTTCTGCAGTTCTTCTGTTACGATTACGTAGACAGATATTTCTTTCCCTTAATTAGCATTTTGGTGATGGCTGGTTTGGCTGATAGACTAACCAGCTAATGATTTAGGATAAAGTTTAATCTAATTTGTTGAGGAGAACCTGCTTTCCGTATATTGGTATATTCACAGATGATTTAAAATTGAACCATTTCAATTTGCTTTAAAACAAGCTCAGGAAATTTTTTTCTTGGTTAATTCGATGCAATGCTTGCACTGTGCATTATATCATTTCAGTGATTCACTGCTGTTTGTGACAGGTGATAAATTTTTTCGTTGGTCTATTGTTTTTGCGGCTGTTGGAGCAACTCGGGCCACTAATCCTCTATACGATTTTTGGTTCCTTTTGTTTTTTGGCAGTCATCTATGTTAAGAGGAATGTCATGGAAACTAAAGGAAAAACACTCCAAGAAATTGAGATGGCACTTCTTCCTCAACAATAGGATTATTTAGGTGTTTTTGTTTTTTTTTAGCTCGACAGTGTTATTATTATATTTTTAATCAAAATTGTTAATGTAGTATACTTGTTAAACTGAATATTGCCTTGGAATGGTATATTAAGCTTCTGCATTTTTCGGTCCACGACGGTTCAGGTCCTCTTGAAGAACAATTTTGATTAAAAATTTGTTCTTGCACCTGCAATTTTGACAACCCCTGGCACGGTGGAAGCCCAGAAACTTCAAATTTATTTGCTCTTAGGCACGGAGCCCTGCCACGCCAGATTTTAATTTCAAATTGCTACGATCTACAAATATATTATAATAAATTTTATATACATGCTTATTATAATGCAGCTTAGAAATCTGTCTAGTATTGGCTCACAAATTTGCGCCTAGAGATATTTACTGTAATTCAAAATGTGAATTTACGGCCTGGTTAATCGATTGATCGAAATGTGAATTTACGGCCTGGTTAATCAAAATATAAATTAAATTAGTAATACCACCTCGATTTCAATAAATTTTGCAAAATTGAGTGACTGATTAGCAGTCAACCCACGCAAATCAGGTAATGGAGTAATTTTTGCAAATTAAAGGACTGATTAAAAATTTTGAAGAACTTCTAATTTTTGACGAAGGAGAGGGCTGTGTGCAAGTGCAACTTACTGTTATTACTTTAGTTAAAAGCTGTATTAATATATATATATATATATATTAGTGAAAATCCTACAACGAAATCTCGCTAATGAAGCATGTTCACGTACAAATTGATAACACGTGTTATACTTCAAACCTAAATCCCAAATGAGTAATAACATTGTATCCCAAATCTCTTTTTATATTTCTTAAATAAAGAATTATTTGTTCATTGTTATCACATAGGCCCCTTTCTTTCAAATTAGTATAATTTAAATGTATTTATTAATTACATTTAAAGCAAGTGTCAGGATTTGCATGCTATTATCCATTCCCTCTCTCAATATAAACAAAATTTATGCGCGAAATTATCAGTGTCCTTCATCAATTCAATTTGATCGACGATGGCCACCTGAAACATTTCTCGTCGGCCGGCTGCGGAACCGAAAAACTATGGTCCGAGCCTCGAACGACATATAATGTCGAGGTTCGTTTCAATGCAATATTTCTCAAGTGACGAAATGGGTTGATTCTAGGGATGCCAAGAGTCCCTTGTGGAGATTATTTGAAGATTAATTTTATACTTAATTTCTTATTTAGAGAAAGGATAAAGTCTTTTTTTTTTTTATCAAATTTCCTAATTCAAGGGATGGGGATGACGTAAAATCCTTATCCTCTCCCCATTTTTTCATTTCCCAATTTTTATTTTTATTTTTTTGTAGAAATATTGGTGAATAAATAATAATATTTAAATTGTAAAATATTAAATATCTCAATGCCCACAACCCCATAAGTTCACAATCCACAAATTAACTCCTAAGCCACTCTCTCACAGTTTCACTCATCCTTTCCAACTTATTCATGCCGCAGCCAGCACCTATCTTGTCCCCATCTCATCATAGTCTAGTAGCATGTCGCATTCTCATCTCATTAATTTTAAGTATCTATATATAGCCATTTCTTTTATTTCATTATTAAAAGTAATTTCCTTTTCTTCTTGTTATAAGATTATGAAGATTGACAAAGATAATTATTTTGATGATTTAGTGTGACTTTTGTAATCGATTAATATTAATATAAGATATGTTGCCAAACTTTAAGTAAAATTTTAATTTAATATGATTAAATCAAGTTTGAAAATTAAAAACTTACAAATTATTCGATAATTGACGACACTCAAGGATGCTCTATTATTATTCAGAGATCCTTATTCCCTCCCCTCAAGCAATTTTGACAGGAACGAGGAGGAGACGACGATATATGCAAAATATCGGAGATTAGTACGAAGATGTTGGTCCCCTTCCCTATCCTCTCCATTGTCATCCCTAGTTGATTCGACTAATATCACTTTGTAATCAAATTTCAACCAATTGTTTGTTTACTGAGAAAAATAAGTTGTGTAAACTGAATTTTATTTGTTTAACTTAATTAACGAGATTTATGTACAAGAGGGTATTTATAGTACTAGATAATCAAATATAACTAACTACTTTATTTGCAAAGCTAATTTCTAGCTGCAACGTAACAACTCATCTACGCCTTCTAATTCCACTTGATGTATAGAGAAATGATCTAGTATTGTAAGTGTTCGTGACATGTCTGTGGAATGTAGTACTATATGAGCTTCCTTGACAAACTAATTTAATTTTATGATTTGCTATATTTGTTTGTTTGCAGTAGCTTTGTCCCGATACACAAGAGCCAATATTCTGATTCTTATTGCCTACAATCTATCAACAACAGGGCTACAATTATTATCGCAAGCAGGTCCATATGAGTGAAAAAAAAAACAACTCTCCATGAGATGGAGCATTTATTGAAGACAAAGGAACTGGATTATACAAGTGAGTGAAAAAAAAAAAAAAAAAAAAACAAAGTAAATTTAGAGTATTAATGTCAATTGCCTTCAAATTGGCACAATGTGTAATCAATAACTCCTTAAGTAGATTACTTGAAATCATGACCTTATCAAGGCCACGACCGTACTCCACGTTCAGTGTCTCGAGCAAGGGAGAATTTGAAATAAATTTATGGAACTCTTGGTCCTCAAAAATGTCACCAATCAGTTCCAAATCATTCAAATGTGGACGCCCAGCCATGTCAATCACACACGAACCCATTCGCCGATTCTCAAACACAAGCCTAAAATTTTTTAAGACTTCGAACACCAATTTTAATACTTTCAATATCATCTTCATCTTCCCAGGATACTTGAATGCACAAAACCTTGAGTTTGAGAGGTTTAAAGATGCAAAAGCATTTCAAACCTCGACAGGAGTGAAAAGACAATTCTTCAAGCAAAGGGCATTCACTGGTATGCTTTTGAACCACCTGATCAGTTAGACGGACTTTGACTAGAGTTAGCCTTTTGAGAACATATAAGCTTAAAGTATCAGAAGGCTGCTCCAACTTACAATTTACTAGCCTGAAAGTAGTTAACGAATTGGCAGAAAATATTATCCGAGGCAAATTGTACTGTCTGTCTCTACTTGTTTGGATATCGACATCTAATCTTGGACCCCATTTTGTACAGCCAAACATATCCATCCGCCAAGAATAGAAGAATACTCTCCAAAACCAGCAAGGCTTAGGAGTATCCTAAACTTCTGCATGCGAAACTTAAGCTTGCAGAATCTAACTAGGGAAACATGAGCTTAATTTACGAGATCCCCAAAATGTTTATAAAATCTTTCATCATAACTATCGTCATCAGTTTCTGAATCATATTCCCTCTCTGTCCCTACAAAATCAGTTTGATCAAAATCCAAGATGGGAAATGATGCTCTTAAATACTGCCA
The DNA here is from genome assembly GCF_022201045.2 of Citrus sinensis. Lineage (NCBI taxonomy): Eukaryota > Viridiplantae > Streptophyta > Magnoliopsida > Sapindales > Rutaceae > Citrus > Citrus sinensis. The sequence continues at coordinate 9,123,946 of NC_068562.1, read as the reverse complement.
TCTCTTCGACAAAACACTAGTTTTTGCTATATCTTCTGGGTTGAGGTACGACATAATGTGGTGAATTATAAAAGGAAGCAAGTCTGAGATTCGATCCATGCCGTCAGTGATGCCACCTACTACTTTAGAATCTGCAATTACATACGATTCCATCACTAATGCAATAAATAATTCATGTTTTTTTTTTTCCCCATGCAGTCCAGCAAATATTGATGGCATATATGGGGGAGACAAATTGTAATCAAAAGGTGAACAGATACATAATCAGGCATGTCATAGGTCAGCTGGTTTTGAATGGGCTTTACATCCTCAGTCACCTTTGTTTGAGTAATAACAGAGGCCAGAGGGGAAGGGTTCAGTGCTTGATGGTTATGATTTCACATCTCCATCCAAACCTTTACATAAAAAATAAAAACCCTCAAACAGACTTGCATATATATATATATATATATATATATATATATATATATACATACATATATATATTAATTATTTATGAGAAACAAAGTGAAAAAGGGAATGAGAAAATTTTAAAAGTAGATAGTACTGATAATCAAAGACTGTTACCAGTAAATGTTAGGGTAAGACTGATAACAGAATTGACTTGAAACAAATTGACTAATGTTGGATGGATGATAGAGGCTGTTCAGTAAAGTTTTACAAAATCATTTTACTGCAATTTTAAAATTATAATACTTTTCAACCAAAAAAAAAAAGAAGAAATAATAATAATAATACTAAATTATAATGGCAATTACCATTTACTTCTCCCGAGGTTTAGCGTATCGTTACTCCTTACATATTCTCTCTTTCTATAGCTTTTATTTGCCTAATGTAAGAGAACCATGCATCGCCTATCATATAAAGCATTTATAAAGCATATGTACAAATACATACCACAATTATACAAAACGACATTGGCCGACAATTATTAACATATTTCTTTTAAGTACTGTATATAAGCATATAACAGTAGACATATGAAATTGGTACATATTTTCTTCCTCAATCTTACCCTCCCGCGGTACTAGAATCCAGATCACTACCTACACCAGCATCCAGCGGCCATCAGCAAACCCATAAATGCAGTAGATTGGCAAAACATTTAGACAATTTCAATACATGATTGAAGGAGATAAAAAGTGTTTTGAACATTGTCATTTTAATACTAAAAGCATTGAACAATATGATGGAAGGGTTAATCATATGTAGGAAACGACCACTCTAAACGGAATCGAAGAGTTTCACTTGGACGAGTAGACAAGTTGTCCAGCAAATTGTCTATATCCACAGGCTCATTGTCTTCTTTCATTTCTGAGCTGCTAATCACAAAACCTCTCAAGTAATGCCGCCAACACTTCATACGAAGGGAATTGCAGCAGTACACATATTCATTCATTAGTTCCATGCACAGCCACTGGTTCAGCCAAATGTCAATGCGTTAGTTAAAAGATGGTTAAAATAATGAAGTTTAAGATGGTGAATAAATTATGTTATTATCTAGCAATCGACTAGCAGGGATTAGAGATATAATAGCTAAAATCCCAAATCAGAAAATAGACAAGCTGCTATTGCTCTTCGGCATATAACAACTACGATAAGCCTTTATCACTATGATAATCCCTGATATAGAGAAAGGGGAAACAAGTGAAAACAAGTACATTTTTTTTTTCCTTTCTTTTATAAAGGACTTTCAGCTAATTGCGAGATTATATATTATCTTACGATCCTGTACTTTATTGCATAAGAAAATAAAATAGTATATTAATAATTAAAAAGCGGCATGTTCAACAGTGCAAAGATTTCCACAAAAGAAACAAAATGAACCCTGTTTAATTAGGATCTATACAAGTCATTCGAAAAAAGAACTCTACAGAGAACAACCTGGGTCCTAGCTCAACACCCTCTCCAATTGAGGGCCAAAAGAAAAAGGAAAGTATCATAAGATCATGTAGTTACAACACCAAGAACTATTGTTAGTCAAATTGAACCTTTTTTGCGGGGAAACTTTAACAGTTAAGAATGGATGTTACTCAATTCTATTTTTCTCTCTCCTTGTGATAAGTTAAAAAAGCAAACCAATAGCTCCAATGAAACTTTCACTGAAATAGATCAATGGTAGCATTTATGATAAGATGAACATACCTTAATGAATTTGTTTCTGTTCTCACCCCCACTTGTTATAGACAAAAACTTGGGAAAACAAATCCAGAAAATACCGTCCAACAAAGCCGCATATTTTGATGGCAACGCATCCGTATATAGAGACAAACACTCAACTCCACAAGGTGGTAAAGGCGGAATATTCTGGAAATCCTCTAAATTAAATGTAGTCTGGATATTCACAACAAATAAAAAGAAAATTAAAAAAAATGAAAAGATGAAAGATATGAAATACGCATGAAATATTAGTCATAAATAATAGGGATTTCATAGACATACCCTCATTGACGAATCAAATATGGTCAGCTCATCAATCTGGTTGGAAGCCGAAAGAAATTCCTTCATGTTAATGTACCAGCTAACATCGGCAGCTCCATAATTGAATGCAACTCTCCACGGACATGAAGCAGTTATTGAAAATGTAGGAACCGGATTAGATACGTAAGTAAAGGAAAGCAAATTTGGAGTAACAAGATCAATTGCCTTCAAATTGACACATCTATCAATGCATAATTCCTTAAGTCGATTACTTGAAATCATAATCTTTTCAAGGCTACAACAGAAGCGCAAAGAGAGATTCTCGAGCAAGGGAAAATTCGAGATCAGATCATGAAACTCTTGGTCACTAAAAGTCTTACCCACTATTTCTAAGTCTATCAATTGTAGACACCCAGACAAGTCAAGCACATGCGGCTCTAAATGCCAATCCTCAAAACCAAGGCTAATTTTTTGAAGATTTGGAGCAACAATTTTAATACTTTCAAGATGATCTTCGCCTAGAGTCTTCACGATACGAATAGTCTTGAGTTTGAGAGGTTTAGAGATGCAAATATATTTAATGCCCCAACAGGAGAAAAGGGACAATTCTTCAAGCAAAGGGCATTCACTCATAAATTTCTGAAGAATCTGCTCATTGATATGGACATAGTGTAGGGTTAGACTTTTGAGAAATGGTAACCTCATGCTATCAAAAGGTTGCTCCAACTTAAAACCACCTAGCTTCAAAGTGGTTACTGATTTAGCATAAAATATTGTTTGAGGCAAACTGTACAGCCTATCTTTCTTTGTCAGAACATCAACATTTAGATCTTCCACCCTATGCTCTACAGCCTCCAATATCCACCTGTCTAGAATATCAGAAAGATCCTTAACCTGATTAGGGCTAATGAATATCCTAAATTTCTGCATACGAAACTTAAGCTCGTAAAACCGATGCAAGGTAACATTAACAAATTCAACAAATTTCATCGTCTGTTCGTAATGACTTTCAGCATAAATCTCCAGATCAAGAATATCTAAATCCCCGTCCCAAAATTGTGTTCCTAAGTAGTCACTTTGATCAAATTCCAAGATGGGGAACGACGCTCTGAAACAACTCCATCTCTTTGACAAGATGCTAGTTTTAGCTACATCTTTAGCAGAGAGGTACGACATAATGTGATGAACTATAAAAGGAGGCAAGCTCGAGATTCGGTCCAGGCCATCAGTATTGTCACCCATAACTTTGAAAATCTGCAATTTTCATACATTTCCATCACCAGTGCTATTAATAATTCATGCGTTTATTTACAAAAAAAAAAAAAAAAAAAGACACAAAAAGGGGGCAAGAATATTCTCAATTTAGCTTTTTGAACTTCAGACAGTAAACATTTAACTGTCAAAAAATTTCGTGCCAAAAAGAACACACAGTTCTAAATAAAATAGATTAAACTTATTAAAGAAACATAAATCAAACAAATTATATAATGGGACTTTTAACCAAAAGAATAATTAAAAAATAAAAAATAAAAAATAAAACAAGCACATTCCAAGGATGTTACCAGTTAATGCTGTAGCAAGAGCACACACGACTCACCAAGCTGCTCGAGTAAGACAGTTGATGCGGAAAGTAACCTTGAGGGGCATTTGGTAAAGCCCTAAAGCTTTTACAAAAGAGAGGAACTTAGGTGCAACATGTGCTGCGTGCGTGTCATTTCGTTTCGGAGCTCATCCAATATAAGTTTGACACCCATTTGTGTTTCCAAATTTGAAATTCCCAATACAAGTGTCAAAGCGGCGGTACTGCGTTTGAGTATGAGTATGACCTAAATAAGAACTAAAGAAAAAACAAGTTGCCGAACCTATTTAGCAAATAGATCATAAATTTGGTGAGCTATATATATATATATATATATATATATATATATATATATTAAGTTACAACTAATGTAACTTACAATTAATGTAACATGATATTAGATTCTATTATTATATTACTAGCTTTTACATATTTTGTAAGATTTGTAAGTTTCATAAGTTGTAACTTAACAAAATTCTTTTTTTTTTTTTATCGTTCAATACATTAATATATTTTATCTAGCGGGTCAGTTTATGAGATATTATTTTAGTAGCTCAACTAATTAATAACCACAATAAAAATTATATAATTTTTTTTATTTTTCAAATATATACTTTTACCAAATTGTCTTTCCCATAAATTGGGATCTTGTTAAGTTACAACTAATGTAACTTCTAGTTAATGTAACATGATATTAGATTCTATTATTATATTACTAGTTTTTACACAGGGAAAAAGCTCTTGTCATCCCTAGGGTTTAATATAATAGCTTATTTATTTTTACTTTTTAAACAATAACTCGTTTCATCCTTATTTTTCAAATAATAACCCAAAATAACCTTCCATAAATTTATAATTAGTCTACTCTATAATTTATTGAGGACAAAATAGGATTTTCAGTTGAATAAATGTAAAGCTTTTTAAAATAAAAATTTGAAGAATAATTAAATAACATTTGACTTTTTGTATAAATTTAAAATTTAATGATAACTTAATGAAACAAAAATAATATTAAAGAATTTGCAACATGTGTGTGTGTGTGTTTATTAATTTTTTTTAATGAAGTCAACTAAATAATAATAATAATTCTTTTCAGTCAGGAATCATTGTTTATAGTAAGATCAAGAATAAACTAAAAGATTAAAAAAAAAATACAATCCAGTGCATTGTATTTTATTCAGTAGTATTTTTAAATATATGTTGTAATGTATTTAGTACATATTTTCTAAGTAAATGAAGGAGTTTGTAATTACTTTTGATAGAATAACATTACTGATTGATTATTTATTTGTTTATCTCGACCATATTAAAGTTAAGGATAAAACAAATTACTCTAGTGCCTGTGAAATTCATGTTTTTTTTTGGTCCTAAATATATATATATTTACATATTATTTAATGTTATTATTGTTTATTTATTAAGTTATCCTTAAAGCTAGATGTTTTTTATTTGTGTTAGAGAGTTTATTTTAAAATAATTCATCATTATTTAGAAATCTTATTTTACCTTCAATAAATTATATAATATAATAACAGTAAATTAATGAAAGGGTGTTTTGGGCTATTGCTTAAAAAATAAGGATGAATGAGCTGTTTTTTAAACAATAAAAATGAAATGAGTTATTACATCAAGCCTTAGGGGTGAAAAAGACATATTTCCTTTTACATATTTTACAAGAGTTGTAAGTTTCATTAGCAAAACTCTATTTTTTTTCTCTTTCAATACATTTATATATTTTATCTAGCGGGTCAGTTTATGAGATATTATTTTACTAGCTCAACTAATTAATACCCACAATAAAAATTATTTATTTTTTTTAAAATATATACTTTTACCAAATTATCTTTCCCATTCAAACGATTTTATATCACTTTAGAAAAACAAAAAGCAATGAAAGAACATATGGCATGTGCACTCCTACGGTAGCACTAAACAAATTTTCTTCGGTTTGCGGATCAAGTAAAAATTTTCAGATGAGTGGTACTTTTAAAATCCTTCTGACACCCCTTTCAAATTTATTTCTTAAAATACCCCAACTTAATTTATAAGTACAAACCCATATAGTAAAATTAACCATAATCCCATAGAGTTTCACCCTAAAAAAAAGTATTTTCTTTTTAGTTTTTATTTACATACAAATCACTAAATTTTAAATTATTATATTTTTATTACATAATTTCTACTTTATAACTCTAAATTTTTATAATTTTCTCAAAAAAAAAAATTTTTTTCAATCAATTTATGCAATAACGTGGATGTTAAAAGTTCGATTTAAAAATAATAATTTAATTAAATTTCCATTTAAAATAAGAGATGAATCAAATGCCTTTGGTTATTTAAGTAATTTCAGTTAAAAATGGATTTTATGATGAATCTGGACTCAGTTTTCCCTAGAAAGTACAAACCACTATTCAGAGAATTCAGTTCAGTTGCCTTTTGGGCCTTACTAAATGGACAAGAAAGAAACGGATCTATTTTCTGCGAGCCCAAACTGACTTTCTACAATTAACATAATTCGTTTGAGCCATGCACAATAACATACAAATGAAACCGGAACATATTTTCTTCTTCAATTCTGCCTCCATGAACTAGAATCCAATCACTCCATATACCAACATCCAGCCTCATCAGCAAACGTGTAATTGACAAAAAGGTTTAGATAACTTCATAAGAGGTTTGCAAAATAAATAATACATTCAGGATGTTAATTGAAGACTACCGTTGAACAAGATGATGGAACGGCTAATCATATGAAGGAAATGACCACTCTATAAACAGAATCGAAGAGTATCACTTTGACGGGTAGACAACTTGTCCAGCAAATCATCTACATCCACAGCAAATCATCGTCCTCTAAACAGAATCGAAGAGTATCACTTGGACGGGTAGACAACTTGTCCAACTTCCTTCGTCGGATGACAACACTGCAAAACTTGGCGGCATCGAAGAGTTCTAATTTGCAAAGACGTTGCAGTAAGGAAACAGGAGAGGAATGGCCTAAGATATCCCACATTCCTAACATTCAAATTGGTTTCCAGTATTTGCAAGGAGGCCCTTGATCAATTATCAACGCAGCTTCAGTTACACCAATCACCACGTAATCTCTTCTTCTCCTCGACCTCTTAAGATTGTTGCTATTTGTAAACTAATTAACAAGTGATAATAAATGTTTAAATCATTTGACAATTCTTGCAGGCGTAAGAAGAAATGTTCTTAGTGATATCCAAGTTGTCAAATCTTGTTTTCACTAGCATTCAGTGACTGTCTTGAGTTATTCATGTCTGATGTCGATACAAGAAAAACGGACAAGGTAACTGGCCGTGCACATATCTTATATGTACTCCTCTTCTTCTATGCTTGTTTTTGTTTTCTGTCACTTCAAATGATCTTGCTATTTATGATGAACTAATATTACAGGTGCAATGGATGCTTGATTCCAGGGGGATGCGTACATTTGTTCAAAGGACGGTACAACACACAAACTTTGTGGAATTAGGACGAAACACGCTACCTTGAATATCACGAAAGTGTATGATGTTGGATTTTCTCAACCTGGATACCTACTGCCTAGTCATCAGAATATTTTACAATTACGAATATTCAAGGCATGTAAGCGTTTCAGCCATGCTAATTGCTTGTATTTTCAATTTTTCTTCATAGTATCAAGGGGGGAATCAATACTGAAGTTGCTGAATAATAACACAAAATGTTGTCTTCGCAAGCATCTCGAGTAATTCATGTCTGCTTTGATGTTGCACAAGGTAACTGGCTTCTTTTTTTTTTTTAAAAAAAAAAATCTTAGATAGTCTTCGATGAATACCATTTTAATTTCTTTTAAATACCAAGAATTAACATAACATGGGCAGCAAGATACGTGATTTCAGATGCCACAGAATCAGTATCAAATTAAATACAAGGATATTTCCGGTGTCAAGGAGCACGTCGAACATGATGATATCGCATTCACTTCTCATGGTGAATTGGGAAATCCAAGTCGAATGAAGGGGGACGAGTCAAGTGCTCTGACGTCTGGTTTTCGACGGTTGATCTTGAGACAGGCAGGTTGAACATGACGTTATAGCATGGCTGATCGGGAAACCTGTTGAAGATGTTCCATTTCAAAATTAGTAATTTTAAATAAGAAAATCAGTTAAATTCTGTTATGCTGGCGTGGCTTGACCGTTAGCAGGACAGTTAAGTTAGTTTAGATTTCCGATTCCAGAAAACGGCGTTTTGGGGCTGATTTTATGAGTCATTTCTGATTAAATTGAGAGAAAGAAAGTGCTTTGAGAGTCTCTGTAAAATTAATCTTTGATACGTAATCTCTTTTTTTTTTTTTTTTTTGTGAATAACAAAGCTTTCATTCTTCTTCCTTTGAGTGAATATAGGCTGCGATGCGAAGTGTGAAGCTTCCAAATCATGGCGCGTTAGTGCATTCCGTAATGCCATAAGAGCTGGGCCGCAACATTGTTGGGGTTATAATTTTTTTATGGGTTGTTTCTAAGCGAATGTCAGGCTTTTATTTTTTTTGAACAAATTTTGGGCTTACATTAAAAAGAAATCCTAATTTTTACTTTGTTTACATCGGTTTGCAAATTACAATATTAATAAAATATTAATAGCTTCTTTTTTCTAAAAATTCTTTATTTTCTAGAAATTTTTGCCGTAAAAAATTAATCGATATGATATTTATTTCTCATTCAATTTTTTTTCATTTAAATAAAAATTATAAAATTTTATTTTTATATTTATCTAATAAAATACCTGAAAATCGAACATAAATTTTTTAAAAAATAAATTTAATAACAAGCCTGAAATATATAAAATTTCAGATTTAAGGCCTTTAACAAACAAGCCTCCTAGTCTAGTCATTAAATTCTATGCAAACAAAAATGATAACTGTTGGAGGTAATTTTTGGCCACACATAACGTTAAATAACGAACTTTCGCAGAACTAACCAAGCACGTTGCCAAGAATTCAAAACAAGCTTAATCAATTCGAAAACCAATTCCATATGCTAAGACAGCGCCATTTTCAATTCACGAAGCCAAAATCAATAAAAAAAAAAAAAAAAAAATTCAACCCAAAAACTAACAAGAAGCAACTGAATTGAAGGCTCTGCTAGTACTGCCGCCTAACTGTTTTGGCCAGCATTGATTGACCGATCAAACCAGTAAAAAAATTTATTAATACCCGCATAAATTTTCCACCTAATTTCTTTTTTTCTTTTTTTTTTTGTAATAAATAATATGAGAACTAGCCCCTCATTAAAAGCTATCACCGTCTTTAACTTGAGGAGATCATCTTCGTCTTCGTTTTTGCATACTTGTCGTTTGGGCCGGGAACGTCTCTTATTTTCTAACAATTTCGAAGCTCTTTTCGCCAGGAGAACGACCCCGTTTCGGTTCCCACAAGCTCGCTTTCGCTCCTGTAAGTGGCTCCTTGTTTGTATTTTGTTTGGTTATTTGTGTCTGGAATGTTGGTTTAATGCTCGACGAAATGCCTCACTCGGTTTCCGTTTTATAGTGATTCGAATGGATAATTGTTTTTATTTATTTATTTTTTTGGGGTACTGTTTTGATGTTTGCATGTGTTAGACATTAAGTCTCTTCTTTGTTAAATTGTGGGATCGTTGATTTTTACTTTAAATATTGATGAATTCTTGAACTTGATTGTGAAATAAGTTCCATTTTAGGACCCTCATATGTGACCGTGTATGAAATGATCATCAAATTTTGAGGAAGTTTTGCGAGTGATTTATCTAGCATTGTTCCAGACAAATAAAAATATAAAGAAAAGAAACAGTGTGTCTATTTGCTGGTTGAATTGTAAATTTTAGTGTTATTTCAGCAATTAATTAGTAAATGTTTGATTATTAATTAGCACTCCTCAACATACCTCAAGCTTATTCTGTTTTCGGCTTGATTGTATTGGACCTAAGATTTATGGCATGGGACAGTTTGAAGAAATTTTGTGCAAAAAAAAAAATCTAAAAAGGGTTTATTTCATGGTAATATGCGTTATACATCAAGTTTGCTTAACACTCTACACTTTTATTTTATTTTATTTTTATTTTTTGCAGCTTTTCATTCTAATTCATTTATGGAGGTCTTCAAAGCTGCATACAAAAAGCGTTCTATGGCTCGTGACAGTGTTGCAATTAGAGCAGATCAAAAGAGTTACAGTTATGATCAACTTGTGTCATCTGCATTAAGAATATCTAGTCTCTTGTGCAGTAATGACCTTAAAACTGTGAGTTTGAATCACCTGTTCTGATGTTCTTTGATCTTGCGTAAGTGTGATTACTTGTTAATACTTAAAGTGTAACAGTTTTCAGTCATTTGTACTCTTAGTTATGTTTGTCAGTGCACGTGTATTATTAATTTGGTTACATATTCATTTACCCTCTGTGTTTATAGTCTGATATACATGATGTGTCTATGCATTGAAGGAGTGAGTTCCAGTTTCATTCATCTCTCAACTTTGAAAATTTCTATCATTTTATATTCAGACTAGTGAAAAGACCAAAAATGAGAATTCAGCTGTGCTAGCTGGAGGATGTGGAGCACGAATAGGAATTGTGGCGAAGCCTTCATTTGAGTTTGTTGCAGGAGTACTTGGGACTTGGTTCAGCGGATGTATTGCAGTTCCACTTGCACTCAGCTACCCTGAGTCTGAGCTCCTGCATGTGATGCATGATTCAGTACGCCCTGATGAAGTTCCCTTCCTGTAATCATGTTTTTAGTTGTGCATGAAAATTTGAACTTTCGTTTAAATTTGATTGTAGGATATATCCATGGTTCTAAGCACTGAAGATTATCGTGAGGTCTTGCAAAGCGTTGCTGCTAAGAGTGGTGCTAAATTTTCTCTAATTCCCCCTGTTCCCAACGTATCTTCAGAGACAACAGTGTTTGATCAGTCCCAGGCTGAAAAAATGGACGGACAACGAGGTAGCCTAAGGATATTCAATAATCAAATCATATGGGCAGGTTTCGGTAGCTCATGAAATTATCTTGTGATCGCATAAGAAAAGTTATGTTATTTCCAATGATGTAGGTGAGGATCCAGCGTTAATAGTGTACACGAGTGGGACAACTGGGAAGCCTAAAGGAGTTGTCCACACACACAAAGGCATTGCTGCACAGGTATTTGCCTAAGTATTACATATCTCATGACTTTTGGCTCCCACTTTATTATATAGTTCATTTCTTGTCTTTATGCCCTGCGGTAAACTTTAAATAAAATCTCATACTATCAAGACTCGTATGCAAAACTTAGTTTATTTAACGTAGAAAATTTAATTCTTGACAGCCACTCTCTGAAGAATCTATCTGAATATTGATTTTATTTTACTTTTAATTTTTTTGCACTTGTACAGATTTTATAATATGATGCATTTTGTTTCATTAGTTGGCATTTGCGGTTTCTAAACCAATTTTAGCAGCAATTATTTTATCCAAATTCTGTGCTTGAAGGCATTTTTGTGGGAGGAGATATATAGCCATTGATAAAATCCAGCCAAAGATGTGAGGAGGCATTTTAGTGAAATAGCATTTGTGTTTATGGTGGAGTTCGAATACTATTGTTGTCCATTAAAACAATAAGTTAAGCTTGTGGCATCTATGGTTTTTCAACACTGTTAATAGCTATCCCTTTTGAATTATGCATTGTTTTCTTCCCTTGACTTTAGTTTCTTACTCAATGTTTATTTCCGTGTTAACACTTGCTGCAACTTTGATTCAATTTCAGGTTCAAATGTTAACCGAGGCTTGGGAATATACATCAGCTGATCAATTTTTGCATTGTTTACCACTACATCATATCCATCGAACATATCTATGCTGAAAGCTACAGTAGCTGTTTTTCTTATGATTATAGGTTGAACATTCCTCTTGCTAGGTGCTGGCGTTTTCTTACTTTGTGTCTTACAAATACATATGAACATATTGCTCCTTAACTTACGGTATACATGTCCATGGACTTTTCAATGCCTTACTTGCCCCGCTATATGCTGGTGCCACAGTAAGTCATTTTGCACTATATATATTCCTTTTGTTTTATCTTACTGAACAATTACAAATTGTTTTGGTTGTAATTGATTGATCATGCCACTGAAGGTTGAATTCATGCCAAAATTTAGTGTGAGGGGAATCTGGCAGAGATGGCGTGAATCATATCCAGTGAATGGCAATGGGGCTGGTGACGCAATAACTGCTTTCACAGGAGTAAGATTAGTCTTTACTTTAACCTTGTGAAAGCAAATGTAGGTTATTTTTATTCTGACAGGGCAGCGCTTATGCCTTTTATACTTTTTGTCATTTTTGAAAGGTTAAAATATTTTGGTATGCGCATTGTAACTAACTTGGCTGTTACTGTTGGGTAGTTGGTTATAAGATTTTATTTTCATCACTACCTTTACATGCTACGTAATAAGATCATTTAGTGTTTCCTTTGAAATTGCCAAGATTATAGTGTGTTTGAATTAGTGACAGCAGTTTGCGCATTGTATCTTGTAATATTTATTCAGCTTGCTATTTAGATTTCACTTCTGAAGAGATAATTAATTTACAAATAAAAGAAAACATTTCAATTATATGTAATGCATTGTAGTTCTTGTCATGTGGTTTAAATGTGCTAAATTCAATTTTTTTTTGTATAGTATTGTTAAACTCAATGTTGGATTGGTATAGTCTAATCTTTTGTATTAACATAGGTTCCAACAATGTATACACGATTAATACAAGGTTATGAAGCTATGGACACAGAGCTGCAAGCTGCTTCAGCTTCTGCCGCAAAACAGTTGCGCCTCATGGTTTGTATCCTGGAAGGTTCCATTCATTAGTCATTTAATATGTTTAATGCATTTTCTTGTTCTATATTGACTCAAACTATGCAACAATATTGTAGTCCATATAGTATATAATAAAATATAGTAATCCTATCATGTAAATTGGCATGTAAATTTCATTTGGGTTTAATCCTGTGAAAAGCCAATGGATGAGTGTTTGTAACAGTATACTTTTCATCTCTATTCCGCAGATGTGTGGGTCATCCGCACTCCCTCTTCCTGTCATGCAACAATGGGAAACTATCACAGGGCATCGCCTTTTGGAACGATATGGCATGACAGAGGTAAGCGAACTCATATTTAAGACCCTTTTCTAGCTATCCTTTTATTTCATGTCTTGTAGTATATATATACTTTTTAAAAAGAGCACTGTTATTTGCCCATAAAGGCAACAACAGAAGGGCCAGAGAAACGGCACACCCCCCCACCCCCTGCTGCTGCTGTTTTTGTGACCTACTTGTTGATTCTTTTCTACCACCCACAAAACATGGACCAAAAAATAACAGCTGGTGGGTGGCATTTCTATGGCCCTCCTGTTGCCTTTATGGACAATTATTATTTTTCTAAAAATTTACAAGTATCAACATGGTTATGATGTTGGTTTGATTTCTTTAGTTTGTCATGGCAATATCAAATCCCTTAAGGGGTGCACGAAAGGCAGGCACTGTTGGCAATCCACTTCCTGGTGTTCAGGTTAGTATGATCCTTCTGTTGTAAACTTCAACCTTAATTGAAATTAAGTGCTGCATAAATTTTATGGAAAAAGAAATTTAAGAAGTTCCATAACTTATAAATAATTCATGCATATGCAGCTAGATAATAGTGACGTCAAAGTAATGACAATTACTGTCTGGTATATTATCAATGAAGAATATTAATGTTCTTTAATTTTTTCCTCTTTGAAAGGAAGAATATTAGACTTCTGGTGCCTATTCTTCCTTTCTCAATCAGAATTACTCTGTAATCTGTCTTTTTTAGTGCAGATTTTCTCTGACATTTTTGTGTTTGTGATAGGTCAAGATTGCTGAAGATGAAAGTGGTAGTGATGCAGCAGGAGTAGGAGAGATTTGCGTTAAAAGCCCTTCTTTGTTTAAGGAATACTGGAAACTTCCCGAGGTATTCATCTGTACATATTTTTCTTTATCTTCTGTGTAGTTGCTCATTTATCTCTCAGACTGTCCAACATAGACAGACATATGCAGCCTCTTTCTCTTCTCATTTCTATTAATAACTAATATCTTGCTTGTAGGAGTCACGCACCCTATCATCTTGCTTATATTAGCTAAGTTCTGCTTTAGTTTATATTGACCTGGAAAACTCTAGCATTTATTTTAGACAATGAGTATGAAACTGCTCTAGTTGCGTAAGATTTCTACTACATGAAGTACGAAAAGTTCATGTAATTTCATTTCTTGCTTCTTGGATAACATGTAGGTAACAAAGGACTCATTTACTGCTGATGGATTCTTCAAGACTGGGGACACAGGGAAACAGGATGAAGATGGATACTACATCATTTTGGGCCGTAAGGGGATCTACTTTCAGATTAGCTTAGTACTCTAATTGTTTTGTTGTTTGTAGACCATAAGCATATCCCTCTGTGTGTAGCTTTTTGCTAATGACTTAGGATACCTATCATGTCCTTCTCAACATGCATTACGTAATTTGCTGTTGTTTTGGTGCTGCTGGTGGTTAGCAAAATGGCTTGCTCCCTTTAGCTGATGAACTTAAAAAATTGTCTTGTTTGACCAGATATGTATATGAGAAAACAATGAATTCACTGTTACATACATGTCTAAATATTGAAATGCTGGTGGTATTAATGTTTCTTTATAACTTTATGATCATGCATATTCTTTATCTAAATTTTCTTGCTGCTAAGAATCCATACTCTTATGATAAAATGCCATACAATATATATATATATATATATATAGTCACTGTTACATACATGTCTATATGTTTGGGCGCGTGGGGGGGGGGGGGGGAACAGATTTTCTGTCACGAGTGAAAAAAATACGTGAAATGCACTTTCTGAGTTTATTACAGATGTTTATTGTTGTACAATTTGTTAAGATGTATTGCCAACAGCATGTGTTAGTGTTCAGCAGTTGTTAACTGCCTTTTCCCATTAAAGTTAATAATTTGTTACTTTTTGATAGGTACTAGTGCTGATATTATGAAGGTTGGTGGATACAAATTATCTGCATTGGAAATTGAATCAGTTCTTTTGGAGGTAATCACTCATTGTCCTCTCAAACTGTTTCTGTTGTTCTTAACGTCTCCTCATTTCAAGCACATATTTTTCTCTGCTTTCAAAAGTTTTCCTTTTCCCAATTGGAACAAAAAAAAGTAAGAAACCAAGAAATTATTTCAACAAAATAATATCTGAGAGAAGAAAAACTTCTTTTGTTCAGCATCCAGCTGTAGCGGAGTGTTGTGTATTGGGCTTGCCAGACAAAGACTATGGAGATGCTGTAAGTGCCATAATTGTGCTTGAAGAAAAAGCAAAGAGAGATCAAGAGAAGTCAAAGCCTGTATTAAGCTTGCAAGAACTCTGCACCTGGGCTAAAGACAAGCTTGCGCCGTACAAGGTATTGCTGCTTGACCATCTCTCAATTTGTTTTCTTTTTCTCTTCCCCTTTAACTGGATAGCTGTGGATAAACTAAAATTCGTTGATGGCATGTTTTCATCATTTGTTTTAAAGTGCATCCATATTGATGTGAAGGATGAAACACAGACTTTTTCCGCTCTTTAAGATTTCATAACGTTAGTACACCCCTCATTTATCATTCCTGCTAAAGCCTTAGACGAGATTCATACCAGGTTGCAGATTTTATTAGCTGCTTCTGCTGCCTCAGCAAGCCAAAAACAGCCAGAAATACTTGTCTTTTTTCCCTTCCTTTCATTATTCCAGCTTATGTACCAAGTAGGCATCCAAATAAGTTTCTGTTTCTCTCCTTTGATCTAGCTCTCATGTCCCATATCCATCTCCTATTTTAGCCTTTTCATCTTTCTTCGAGTAGTTTCGTGGTTGAGAATCCAATTCAGTTCGAATTTGCCATGCATGTAATGTTTATTTTCATTAATTCGTTCAAACGGATTCAGGCATTCATTTTAATAACTGCTATGCTTATTTCTTTTCAGCTGCCAACTCGTCTGTTCTTGTGGGACTCTCTGCCTCGAAATGCTATGGGAAAGGTAAAGTGCAAGCCTATCTCATTTCTTTTCTCACGTAAACTTCATTTCATGTCCTTTTACTAAAATGGGAAACATATTTAAAGGGAGAATGTAAAGGTTACTAAATCATTACTTTTATTCACTTTTTCTTTTTGGCCACTTTCAGGTGAACAAGAAAGAGTTGAAGAACCAACTGGCTGCACAACAATAATTCAACTTAGCTGTACATTAATTATAAGTGAGGAATGCAAGAATGAACTAGAAGAAACATTTATTTTTCATTCTTTTCCTTTTGGTCGAAAGATCCCAAGTGAGAAGCTTGTAATAGTCTTGTATAAATTATATAGGCTAGAAAGAGTTACAGCTGATTTATGTCAACTATCTATATTTTACTTTTGAAAAATACTTCAAATATGCTTGTAGAACCTATATCTTCATACAGATTTTACGAATTATTTTTGCTAATTAGTAATTCCAAGAGCTTATAATTGGAAGCTGTCTTTTATTTATCATGTACTTTCTTGGGAGAGAGAGTGAAAGATTTGTTCCATTGTTGCAATAACAGACAGCATATGTATTGTTGATTCTGTTGCTAATCTGGCAAAAAGGCTGCAAGATTATTGAAAGGTTGGCACAATCAAGATCGCCGGGGTGATTGGATCATTCCTAGGGATCTGGTTGATCTCTTGCTTTTGAATCTTGTGAGGGAAAGGTGTTAAAAAATTAATTTTGACTTTACTCATTCCTTTTATATTTAAAAATAAATAAAAATTTATTGTTGGGTCCAAATTATCATTTTTTGTTTATGGTCCTTCTAAAATCTCTTTGCTCAATGTACGTCATTAATCTTGTAAACGGTTATAATGTGAAAAATATTTGTACGTGTATAAAAAAAAAAAACCATAATATAAGGGTCAATTGATCACATGCAGAGTTATTAATCTAACACCTTATTTAATTTAGATTACACAAGGAGATCATCCATTTTCCTTCTTACTGAAATTAATAAATACCATTTATTTTCGTATCCCTTTCATAAAAATGAAGATCACAAGTAATGTGATAGCTTGTTTAGCCTTATACATTTTTATCCAAGTGGTGGCCATAGTTGCTTGAGAGATAGTGACGAAGCAAGGATTAGAGCGAAAAGGAAGAAATTCTGGGAGAAGGCAGTGGATACAGAAGAACTATGTGGGGTGGGTGAAACTGGGTGGGGTGTCAAAGGGGAGGTGCGAGATAACTTTAACCAAAGTAATAAGCCAATCTCCTATGCCGAACATTTTCAGAACAACCAATTTGTCGAATCAATTTTGGATGTTTATAGGGAGCAGCTCCCTCCGGTGGCTGGCCCTTCCCTCACTCATCAAACTCGTTATGATCCTGCTCGTGTATGCAGTCCAATTGTTGAAGATGGCCGCCATGGCTTGTTCCAACGGCTGCGTTTGGCTAGGCTTGAGACCTCTGCATTTAATGGGTATACGCAGATGGTTTATCTGCAAATTTCTGAACAAGTCTCCTAAATATATGAGAATGGCGCCTGTTTTAGCTTTCCTTAGGACAAGAAATTGAGATGTGTTAGTACATCCGTATATATTTCCATAGCTGGTCAGATTAGAGATTATCATGAACTGTTGTTTTTATTAAATTAACTGAATCACATCCTTTGAGCTGTTATTTTAACGTATACTACTTCACCTTTCTTGCTGATTGCGTTTTCCTCTTATATGCTGTCAATTTCCTTGTTCATATTTCCATGTTCTTGAGGTGTTTGTGCGTCAGCCGTGAGGCCCGCTGCATGCTCTTACAAATTTTGGTGTACCTGTGCCGTGATTGTAACTCATTTTACCTTGCACATGCTTTATGTTTATGGCTTAGTATAATCACTAGCGGCTCGACCTCTAGGTAACTTAGGCGGTTGCCTAGGACCTTACTTTACATGAAAGTCCCATGAGATAATTATTTTGTATATAAAAAGAGAAAATGAATTTAAAAATTATTATTATTTTGTAATTATTTTTTCCTAAGTAAACTATCAAATTCCTATAAATTTTATTTAATGTAGTACTTAGTAGTTTTAATTAGGGTTGGCAGAAAAGTCTGGGCCGACCCAGGCCCGAGTTGGCCCAGCCCAGGCCCGCGGGCTTTAAGCCCGGCCCGTGGCTTGAAATTATGGGTAAGGGCTTATAATTAATAAAGCCCATAACATATGAGCTCAGTCAAGGGACTAAATGAAAAACTCGAGCTTTATAATAAATAAATAATATATATTATATATTATGGATAATGGCTTTATATATGTATATATTAAAAAATGTATAATATATTATAAAATTGAAAAAAAAATTAAACAAAACAATAAAAAAATCAGGCAAAGGGAAAGGGCAAATGTTTTGTCACAACATGTCAAAATTCCTAAATCGGTAAGTCTCTATTAGTTTTTTTTTTATATATTAGTGGTTGATTTATATGTTGTGTACGGTACTTGTATTGTTAGTATTTTTATATTTTGTGTTGGCTAATCATGTATTATAGAATTATATTTAAGTTTTTAGCCTATTGTAGTATTATGTATTGGATAATTATGTTTTGAAAATTTATAGTTAAAAATTCGTAAAAACCCGGGCTTGGCCCGGCCCGCCCAAAGCCCGCTCAACTTTGATGGCCTTTGAGAGGTCCTGGACTTATTTAACATTATATGGGCCTGGTCCTAGGCTTGGCAAAGCCCGGCCCAGGCCCTTAAATTGCCAACCCTAGTTTTAATTCCTACAAAATCGATAAATAAATAGTTTCAATCTTATAAATTTTCTATTTCATTTTTAGAATTAATATGTTATAATTAAAAAGTTTTATATTCATTTTAAACTTTTTTTATATTCATTTTAAACTTTTATAAAAGTCCCACACTTTATTACTTATCCATTAAATTTTTCCTCCAACAATCAAGACACGATATGTTCTTGTTGTTTGAGAGAAAAAAAGAGAGAGGGAAAAAATTAATGCTTCCTCTACTTTCCACTCAAGAAGGAAAAAAAAAATATCTAATAGTTTTCTCTATTCTCTATGGCTATTGGTTATTACTCAAATCTTCAAACAATTAATATAAAGATAAAGTTAATTTATGATTTCATCTCAAATTCCAGATTTTATCTTTTTATTATGACATTAATTAGTTGTATTATTTATTTGTTCTTATTTCTTTTTAATATATATTTTTATTCATCTACTTTTTTTGTGTGCTTATTTTATCTATTTTGAAAAAAAAAACTATATCGAAAAACTTTAAAAAAATAGAAAAATAGAAAAATGAGTTTAATTTAGAAAATGAGTAGTAAAAAAATGTAAATTGAGTTTAAAAAAATAAGTAAAAATGTTATAATTGAATTAAAATTTCATGGATCAGCAATAATAGAATAGAATTTTATTTAATAATTTTACATTTTAGAGTGTTTAAAGAATTGATTTTCAATAAATAATATATAACTAATATATTTTTTTTGTCCTAAATTTTAACAAGAACTAATTAAAATCATTTGCCTAAGACCCCAAATATAGTTGAGCCGGCCCTGAGTATAATCTAGCAGCTATTTTTTTAAAAAATAATATTGATGATAATAACTCCAAATTAGAAGTTTTAGGTACAAATTGGGTTTTAGAAAATTTGAAGTTATTACATAAGTGAGATTAAAATGATAATAATAATATCCAAATTTTGATTTAGAGCAGAACAGAGACTAGTTATAACATACGTAAGGGATTTAAAAAATAATAATAATTGTAATATGTACCGTGAACGTGCATATAAAATGTAACACTTAAAAACAAAAACCATACTAATCATTGTAATTATCTGCCAATATAAAGTTGAAAAGCGAGTTAACAGAACATTCGAATTTGTAGTTTCACGTGGACCTGTGTTGTCTTTTTCCAGTTGCACGTGGCAATAGAGCAAATCTGATGCCAGCCAAGGTTTTCTCCATCATAAGCACAAATGAGCCGATAAATCCAAAAAGATGCCACAACTTAGACAGATAACCCACAATTAATGCTGTGTTTACTTTTTGGATTGGAGTGGGAATCTTGAGGAGTGAGAATTCTTGGATTAGGAGTGTGGAGTGGGAGTGAGAGTAGGGTGTTTACTTAGACTAAATAAAAGTATGGATTGTCAATCAGAATCCTAATTATTTGTTTACTTTGTCTTGGATTGGGAGTAAATTATTTTAAATTACAATTTTATCCTTATGTACAGAATTATAATTTGTAATTAAAAAATTAATAAAAAATATATTTGGAAAATAAAATAAATATTTTATTATATTTATAAATTAATAATAATTACGAATATTCTTAATTATGTAAATCATAATTTTTTATTAATTTTAATTTAAATTATGTGAATAAAAATTATTAATAATAGCAACACAAATGAAATATTATTATTGATAATATAGTACAAAATTAATATTTTTTTAAAATAAAATATTTATTATTATTAAATAAATAATTAATATTTATTAAAATTAATGTTTAATATTATAAATTTAAATATAATATTTATTTATTTTTATTTTATTAAATTTAATAAAATAAATATGATATAATTATTATTTTTAATAAATATGATATTATTTATTTTATTAAATATTATTTATTTATTTTATTAAATTTTATTTATTTATTTTATTTTTATAAGGATAAAATGGGAAGAGGGGGGATTGGATTCTCACTCCCACCTCTCCCCATAGGAGTGGGATTCCCACTCCTCACTCCAAAATTGGGTGAGACCCACGGATTCTCACTCTCACTCCCCCATTTTTTAAGGTAAGTAAACACTGGAGTGTGAGGAATCCACACTCCACACTCTCACTCCAGAAAGTAAACACTACCTAAATGCCAATTAAAATTAGTTAAATCTCTCCACCTGTCAGGAAAAAGGAAAATGATGTTGGGCCCGCGTCAAACCCGAAAATAAATAAAACGACGTCGTTTCGTTTGTTTTTTGTCTTTTTTACTTCTCCGAAACGCTGCCGTTTCTGATAAAATATCTCACTCACCGTAAATCTCTTTCGCTTTGTATCTTTGTTTCACCTGAGACAGGTAGAAGAATTCGTTACTTTTCTTACCGAAGAATTCGTTTCACCAGGGATTCCTTACCGAAAAAATCGTTACTTTCCTTCCTTGACCGAGGTCCAGCCATTGGGGATCCACCACGACCGACTCACAGCCACGGTCACCGTCGTTACTTTCTTCCCTGAACGAGGTCCAGCCATTCGGGATCCACCACGACAGACTCACAACCACGGTCACCGTAAACGCTGGTAGCCGAAACTTGTTTGGGAAATTGCAATTGATTTCCCTTTCGCACTTGATTTGGGTACAATTTTGAATTTGCTAATGTTGAGGTTGAGGATGAATGATGATGAGAGATTTCTAGTTTGTGAGGTTGAAGAAATGAGAGATTTCTGATTTGTGATTTGAGTCAATTGCAGCTGTTCTCTGTTCTTTTTTGAATTAATGTAAGGTGTATTTTATCTCCAGTTGTCTGTTTATGCACTCTTCTTGTTCGTTATTTCTGGGCATGAGAGATTTGTGATTTGAGTCAATTGCAGCTGCTGTTTGTCTGTTATTTCTGGGCTTATGCAACTGCTCTCTGTTGATAAATTATATTTATTTTTTACGGTCATATGTGTATACAGTCAATTGCAGCTGCTCTTGTTCGTTGGACATATGTGTATATGTTGTGTCATACACAATTTGCATTCTTACTCACTAAAACATTTCAATCATCTGTGTATTTTCTCCAATTTCAAATGCAACGTGTTGTGCTACTTTTCCCCATCTGAAAGTGCAAAAAAAGAAGTCTAATCTTTTAATGCAAGTAACTGTGAGTCGTCTTTTCTGTTAGTAGGTGTAGATTTGAAGAGAGCTTCAACCTCCTTTCAGGATATGTCCAACTTGGGGAAAGTTATGGAGGGGGAAGCAAAACTCTGAGACCTGGAGGTTTGTTTTTGTTAACCCTGGCTGTTCTCTATTTTGCCAATATTGGAAGCCAGGTAGATGGAAGAAAAAGTATAGAAACAGAAACAGATTATTACTATTATTTGTTATTTTTGTTGTAGCTTTCTGAATTTTTGTTAGATCTTTCCATTATATTTGGTCAACCAAGTTGCTTCATCTGATCTGATTTAGTTTATTGGGTTTATGTTTTAATTCCATAAAAATATTGTTATAGCGGTAAAACACAAGTCTAACTTGATTGAATGTTAACTCTCCTATTAGGTCAAAATGAGAATGTTGAACCATTGTATAGTGAAACATGGTTGAATGATGGCAACTGTCCACCAAATCAGAATAAACATGATGATCTCTTTTCCAGAAAGAGACAGAAACTACATCAGTGGGTTGCAATTATTATTTGCCATTGTTAAAGATGACGCCGTTTTAGAAATGGTAAGTGAAACGGCAGTGTTTTGGAGAAGCAAAAAAGAAAAAAAAACAAACAAAACGATGCCGTTTAATTTATTTTCGGGGTTTGACCCGGGGCAAACATCAACACTCCAGAAAAAAAGAGGAAAAAAAAAAGAAAATGATGTTTGTCCCGGGTCAAACCCCGAAATGGCGTGGAACGACGCCTTTTCGGCTCTTTTGTTTTATGTTTTGATTCGCTGCGAAACGATGACATTTCTACTTCTTTTTTTTTTTTCCCTTTGGTCTGATTTCTTCTTTCCCTTCGTTTAACCTAGTTACATCTTCGTTTTGAAAACAATTAGGCTTTCCTCTTCGTTCTCTTAATGACACTGTTTCTGCTTTTATTTTTTTTTTCTTTGTTATAATTTGCTGTGAATGAAGTCGTTTTGGCTAGGATACATCAGCTTCTTCTTCCTTTTCATTTAACCCAGCTGCAGAACCCTTGCTTCTTCCTTTTTGTTCTCCGAACCAGCTGCAGAACCCTTAATCACGCTAAGGAAAAAGCTTGAACGGGGACGAGTTTTCGACACTATCCCTGGAAGCTTGATTCTCCCCATTGTCCCTGACAAATTGATTGTTGAACGGCTTGTTCCTCACATGTATTTGGCAATCTTCCGGGGATGTTCTAATTTTTTCATAATGCAAGTATTGACTGTTGAACGCCATTATCCCGGGCATGCAATGTAGCTTGATTAAATAATTAAGAATGAAAAATGCTGTCAATTTGTGGTTTTGGTGTGATTTTCACAATCTGAAATTTTCCATACTAGATGGCGAATGGCAGCTTCAGCCGCAGTTGAAACAATAGCGATTGTTCAACATCAACAAGAGGAGACCTCCAAGGCTATGGTTTAACCCCTTCCAATGCAGCCTCTGCTGCAGTAAATTCAGTATACCCCCCGCGCGCGCGTGTCTATATATATATATATATAACTTTATGATGAGAGATCTCACAGTAATCTAAGTAATCAAATGAACATCATGCTGAAAAAATAAATAAAGCTGACAATTTTACTACGGTGAATTTCGTAGTTCATTATTCTTTCGATCATTTAGTTTGGTTTCTTGGTTAAATATGAAATGTATATATTACTATAGGGTAAGATTATTTGAACCCATTTATTCAATAAATAAACTATTAAAATTATATTCTCAAAAAAAATATTAAAATTATAATTTATAAACCCACATTAATACCTAAACTACTCTAATTAAACTAAATTATTGTAATTACCTTTTTTTTTTAATTTAACTAATTTTTCATCCTTTCCTCCATCTCTCCTTTTGGTGCTTTATCCATTACAACTTGCTACTCAAATCTAGGGGTTGCAAAACAAATAAACGAATCATATAGTAAATGAATAAAGTCTAAGTTCAATGGGTTTGAATTCCATTTGTTTATTAAATGAATATTTGTTTAATTGATTTACTCTATAAAATTTAATGAATCGAAATGAATTATTCAATGAATTGAATCGAATTTGAATTCATTTACAATTTGTGTAATACATTTATTGAAAAAAAATATTTTTGTCTTATTATTATAACTTATAATTACGAAACTATCATCTTAATTTTTAAATTTATGTATAAAAAATTAATGGCAAATAAGTAATTTAATCAAATGAATAATAAATGAACATCAAATGAATAAATTCATACTCGATTCGTTTTTTAACTATTTATTAAATGAATCTCAAATGATAAATGAATAAGTGACCTCAAACTTAGATTCAATTAATTTATTTTACAAATCAAATCAACTTTAGCCAATTATTAAACGAATTAATTTTTTCTAATTTAAACATGTTTAATTTGATTAGAATAGAATCGAATAATACATCTTGAACCGAATTGTCGCCCCTATCTATCCTTTAATTTTCTTTTCAAAGTAGTTTTTTTCCCCTAATATTTCATGTGTGAAACAATACCTTTAAAACTTAAGAAACAAACAGATGATAAAATTATATTTTTAATGGATACGGTTCTTCCATTGACTTTTTAGGAAAGCTTCTATGAAGAGAGAATACGTTGCTCAATATTGTAAAGAAATTTTGCATAAATTTACTAGTTGAAATCAAGAGGGAGTTTTATCAACGACAAACTTTTAGCCAAGTTCAAATATTTAACAAATTCCTCAAAAATTTCATTCCATTAACTAACAGAAGTGTAGGTGAAGAAAACAAATTCAATAAATGGGTAAAAATCCAAAGAAACACAAGAATTCTACATACAAAATATATGGCTTGAAGATGGGAGTAAACAATGTAATTTTTCTTTATTAATTGATGATTAGATTGCCTTACTACAAAGTAATTTAGGTTGTCGGCAATTTAATAAAGTGGCTTAATAAGTATTTTGATGGTTTAAAACATCAAATTACCCCATTTATTATTATATTTATAATCACCTACAACTAAGAGTCACAATTAATCAATTACAAAAAAAAAATAAATAAATGAAATAAAATGTTACCAATTTTTTTTTAAAAGAAAAAACAGTAACTTTGAAAACTTCACGCGCGCTTACTCCAACGCTCACAATGAACACTACTTCGTTGCTCCTCACGCCGCCATGCCGCCGAAGCCGATGCGGTCTCCGCCTCTCAGACGCCAGGTCCATCTTCGGACGCCGACGAGTCCACGTCGAAGCGACAACACATTTCCCTCTTAGCCTCTTAAGCACTTCTCCCGCTTCAGCCACGCGTCACCCTGTCCTATCATCTGTGTTTTGGTCTTGTTCGGCGCCGTTTCGTTGACATTTCATTATTCTCATAACCTCGTTTGTATTTCCCCCTACGATCGGCTCTCTCGATTCGGGCCCCGCCTTTACCGATCCGACGCCTTGGAGTCGGGTTCTGGATATCTCGATGTTCCCTGGTGTAAGTCTTTGATTAAAAACGCTTTTTTAAAATCAGATCTGCATTTTAATTTAATTTATTGTGAATATATTTATGAAATTATATGTATTTGCTATATGATAATAGTTTCTAAAGTTGCAATTTTTTTTTTTTTTTATGGGATCTTGTTGAAAGCTAGTTAGTGCAAATTTATAAAATTTTTGTGATTATTAAAACTTTTGCGAATGGTAATATCTGCAATGTGACCTTTCAAGATGAAAGTTTGAAGATCAAGTGCATTGGCACTTAAATGGGATTCTGAATAGGCTTCTTTTTTATTAATTGAAATGTTCAACTTTGAGAGTCTTATTGTTTATATCAATAATGTGTAAGTGGATGAGAGTGTTGCTAGAGAGAGGAGATCTTAAAGTAGTCATGAATTTCATTGTAAATTCAGCTGTGGCCTTTTAAATTTAATCTAGAAAATAGATTAGTTATTGGGTGGGCTTGTTTGTTTTTGCAGAGCCTAAAATCATAATTTTGGAGTAGCCTTCTGTTCATTTACCGGGGTTTATCGTTTTCTAAACTAAATCCTGTTATGACTCAGTATATGTTCTTTTCAAGGTTCTTTCACATTCTTTGATTTACTGTCATATTTGGTTTTCAGATGAATATGCATATTTTAGGTTACTTTGTACTTCCTTTTTGATTGTTACTCAATTTGAAATGGTGAATCTCAGTTGTCTTGCTTGATTTTGAATCGGCCACTTTTAGTTGCTTATCTTAGATGTTATTTAATTCTTATCCTTTTTAAAAGGCAGATCGAAAAATGGAAAAAAGGGTTGAATGGACAACCAAGGATTTAATCGAGGTTTTGGAAGAGTTTGTGCCTATATATGAAACTCGTCCTGTAAAAAACAACATTTATGGTATGGGTTTTGACCAAAGCTTTGGGCCTTGGTTCATTGCTCGATGGCTGAAGCTGGATCTGATGATTGAGAGTGGTGCTTTTAAGGACATTCAACCTGGGTTTTGCGACAAACTATGCCTGATAAATCAATTATTTCACTTTCGCCCTGGCATCCTGCTAACTATCTAAAGAAGGGGCCCGCTTATGTTGATGAAAACTGTACATATTTTGCTGGAAAAGATTTTGTGGATTTGGTTCTATAGATTGGGGGCCCGTCATGAAGAGACATGGGATTACCAATCTCAGCCGAGTCCTAATATTTTTTTATGACCATCAGAATGAATTGAAAAGGTACTCACCGTCCAACTTATTTGATATTGACAAACCTTTGCACTTCCTTATATACTCTAAGATTTGACATGCTTCACTTTTCTCAATGCTGATTTCTCTTAATTCATGCTTTCATGGAAGACTGAAGCAGGCGCTGAAAGTAGGGTTTCGACATCTTGTTTTTGAGGATAATTATGATACTGGAACTGGAGACCATTATTCGTTGAGGCAGCTATGCGATCAGTCATTCATAAGAGGTGCATGCTCTCCCCGCTTTATTTAATGTTTTATGGGTTGCATGAGAATATTTTGTCAAATCGTATGATATGTATCTCCCTTATGATCTTTAAACTCAATGAATTGTCCTTCCTTTTTTCCCCAGAAATATTGGTAATAGAAATTGCAATTGGCCCTTCCCTAAAGAAGTGAATTTGACAAATTGGATGGATGTTTTCGCTCTTTAAGATTTGTTTTAAAGTGCATCATATTGATGTGAAGTACACCCCACCCCTCATTTATCATTCCAGCTAAAGCCTTAGAGGAGATTCATACTGGGCTGCAGATTTTATTAGCTGCTTCCGCTGCCTCAGCTAGCCAAAAACAGCCAGAAATGCTTGTTTTTTTTTCCCTTTCTTTCATTATTCCAGCTTATAGTACCAAGTAGGCATCCAAATAAGTTTCTGTTTCTCTTCTTTGATCTAGCTCTCATGTCTCGTATCCATCTCCTGTTTTAGCCTTTGCACCTTTCTTCGAGTAGTTATATGTAATGCCTTTGTGGTTGAGAATCCAATTCAGTTCGAATTTGCCATGCATGTAATGTTTATTTTCATTAATTCGTTGAATGTTCAAACGGATTCAGGCATTCATTTTAATACTGCTATGCTTATTTCTTTTCAGCTGCCAACCCGTCTGTTCTTGTGGGACTCTCTGCCTCGAAATGCCATGGGAAAGGTAAACTGCAAGCATATCTCATTTCTTTTCTCACGTAAACTTCATTTCATGTCCTTTTACTAAAATGGGAAACATATTTAAAGGGAGAATGTAAAGGTTACTAAATCATTACTTTTATTGACTTTTTTCTTTTTGGCCACTTTCAGGTGAACAAGAAAGAGTTGAAGAACCAACTGGCTGCACAACAATAATTCAACTTAGTTGTACATTAATTATAAGTGAGGAATGCAAGAATGAACTAGAAGAAACATTTATTTTTCATTCTTTTCCTTTCCGTCGAAAGATCCCAAGTGAGAAGCTTGTAATAGTCTTGTATAAATTATATAGGCTAGAAAGAGTTACAGCTGATTTATGTCAAAAGGAACCGTCTATATTTTACTTACGAGTTACGAAAAATACTTCAAATATGCCTGTAGAATCAATATCTTCATACAGATTTTATGAATTATTTTTGCTAATTAATAATTCCAAGAGCGTGTATAATTGGAAGCTGTCTTTTATTTATCATATATTTTCTTGGGAGAAAAAGTGAAAGATTTGTTCCACTATTGCAATAACAGAAAGCAAAGGTATTGTTGATTGTGTTACTAATCTGATAAAATGGTTGCAAGATTATTTAAAGGTTGGCAAAGTCAAGATCACCGGGAGGGATGTGATCAAGTGATTTTCATCAAGCAATTTATTTAATCGATCAATTGATTTCAATCTTATGAGAGGTAGAATGTTAAAAAATTAATTTAACTTTTGTTCATCCCTCTTTATTAAAAATAAAAAATAAAAATTTATTATTGGGTCCAAATTATTTATCTTTCTATTGTCATTTAAAATCTCTTTGCTCAGTATGCGTCATTAATCTTGTAAACGCTTATAATGGGTAAAATATTTGTACATGTATAAAGAAAACCAAAATATAAGAATCAATCGACTACATGCAGAGCTATTAATGCAACACCTTATTTTGTTTATATTACATAGGGAGATTATTCATTTTCCTCCTAACTAAAATTAATAAATACGATTTATTTTTTTATTATTTTGATAATAATTAATAACTCTACTAATAATATAATTGTACCGTATTAACCTTATTTCTAACTATATTTTTATTCATATTTATTATAAGTTAAATAACTCATAAAAATGAAAATGAAAATAAAAAATTTAAGTACTCAAAATAAGAAATAATATATTGATGCAAATAAAAAACGTAATAATAAGAATTTTTTTGTACTTTTTGTTATTTTTTAAAATACTTTCTTATAATAGGTATATATTTTATATTCTCAAGATGAATTATCAATCAAATGACCTATTTACCTCTCTTTTTCTTTTTTCTTTTTTTAGTGCTAGAGGAACTTTTAAATATTATAAAAATTATAGGAGGTGAATGGTATATATTGATTTTAATAAAGAAGAAATTAATAATCTCCCTTTCACAAAC
The DNA here is from genome assembly GCF_022201045.2 of Citrus sinensis. Taxonomy (NCBI): domain Eukaryota; kingdom Viridiplantae; phylum Streptophyta; class Magnoliopsida; order Sapindales; family Rutaceae; genus Citrus; species Citrus sinensis. Next base: position 9,094,980 of record NC_068562.1, on the reverse strand, counting down.
ATTTGGAACTTTTTTAAATTTAACTTTTTTTAATAAAATTTTTGACACAAAAATTTGAGTTGCCTTTTAGCACAGGTTACAATGTTTCCATTATAAATACAAGTCTAATATTTAATGACTTTTTCAGTTTCTATATATGATTTCACACCATTTCAACAATCGATTCATCAAAGCACATGTGACTGACACTATTCTAGTATTACTGAAGATTATTTTTCTAATAATATAATTTCATATAAAACTCATAGAATTTAAAAATATATAAATTATCAAACTCCTAACTGGAAAATGGATTAGTTTTCTTGGCTTAAATTTTCATTTAAAAGTAAAAGTCAGTGACACAAGTTTTCCTCTTTTGATTGCATTTAAGCCAACAGCAAAGAAGGGGATGAATTGGTGGTAATGTTATATCCTCACCTTTTTATTTTATTTTTATTTTTATTTTTTAATATTCACAATTTGATTGCTGTATAAAACAAATGAATGAGAATTTGTTTCTTAATTTCAAATGAATAATAAGTTCAAGTGATGAGCATATACTATTTACATATTTAATTTATATCTAACTTTATATTTGTTAGTTATTTTAATTGTTATTATTGATTAATTAAATTATTATATTGAACAGAAATATAATTAGATACTAAAAATAAAGTACACAAAGAAAAATAATTCGGGAATCATTGAAGATAAATTGGTTTTATTGGGAGCAATTGAGCCAAATTTACAAGGCAAACTAACCAAAATTCACTTAATTGCAAATCTAGATCATGCATGCACGTGAATGAATTGACGAAGTATGGAAACAGAAGCTTGGCTTGTTAAAGTCGGTTAGCCGTATTTAAAAAAAAAAAAAAAAAGTCGGTTAGCCAACTCAACTTCTAAAGGCTTTAGGATTCACGCTAGCGGTGGCTTAGGAATTCAAATCAAAAAAGGATTAATTGCAAGCTTCCACATAAAAAGAAGCCAAGTTGAGTGGAGAAGACATTCGCGAAGAGAAGCTTGATAGGAGCAGAAGATCAAGAACGAAACACGGGCAAAAGGCTTTCTTGCTCTCCTTAATTTAAGTACGTCTACCTAAATCTTGTTTAATGAAATAATTATTTTTTTATTTAATTAATTTTCTACATGTGTTCTTTGACGATTATCGTCTTTATTTCATATGATTGATTGATATATTAAATAATTATCTTTTATTTTTAATAATGATGGATTTAAAAATCTTAGTAGTTTAATTAATCTTAAATCTATACTCTATTTGCTCAACTAGATTAAGATTAATATTGATTTAGATTTAAATTGGTCAATTAACCCTAAAACATAATTTTTTTTTTCCTCCGGTTAAAACATATTTTTATGTAGAGCGACAGCCTTCTTCAAATTTTTATTATATATTTACTTATTTATGTTTGATAATCCTTTTCACCCTTTCTGTAATTATTTGTGATAAATTTATTTATTTAAAGCCTGCACATGTTATATATGCGGTGGGAAAATTTAGGCTAATTAGCAATTAGTATGCGTATTTTCAGGAATTGAGTCTGAAGAATTTTCTTGAAAAAATTTTAATTATATGTTTTGGGGTTCTTTCGCTTAGAGTTTATTTATTATCGTTCACTGTTTTCTCTTTTGTTAGTATTTTTTTTTCCCCTTTTAAAGCATAGTAGAGCAGGAAATTGAATATGCTCTCCAACCATGTGAAAAGCACAGATAATGTATTTATATGTTTGTTGCATTCTTTTTCTTTGATTATGATGCAATTTCTGAACATGAATATGATTACAGAGTTGCAGATTATGGATCGAATATCGGAGTTGCCTACATTTTGGAAAGAGAAAGATGAAGAATTACAAAAAGAATTTGACGAGTTGAAATTAATTGATAATAATCTGGTTCAGTTCCGCAATGAACTTAAGTTAGGTATTCAGAAGTGGATTCTGCTGGTACGACTTAAGGATGTTGAAGGATCTTCTTATCTTGTTAATAAATGGACAGCATTGGTGGTGGATGTTGAAGGATCTTCTTCTCTTGTTGATAAATGGATAGGATTGGCCGTAGGGAATGGGGTAAAAGAATTACACATTGTAGTCGAATCATCACCTCACGAAAGTGCCTACACTTTGCCTCAAGCAATCTACTCTGCTAAATTGTTAACCACTTTAGTTCTCAATGGTTGTCGATTGGACGAACCCTTGATTGCTATAAACCTAAATTCTCTGAAAAATCTTTCTCTACAGAGAGTCTATGCAAATGAACAGATGGTCCATAACCTTATTGCTGAATGCTGTTCACTGGAAGATTTGAGCCTTCGCTATACTTTGGGTTTGAAGTTTTTTAGTGTCTCCAAAGCACACAAACTGAAGAATATGGTAATTGTGGATTATTCACGGTCAAGTGAACTTGAAAGTATTGTTGCTCCGAGTCTTCAACAGTTAACCCTGGTGCGTGTCATTGTCGTGGCTACTTGCCCAAATTTGAAAAAGTTACATCTATCTGAGATTGTTCTCGAAGACCAGGAGTTTCATGAACTTATTTCAAAATTTCCCTTGCTCGAGGATCTGTCAGTGTCTAGCTCTCAACCCCTCGAAAGGGTTAAATTTTCAAGTAATTTGCTCAAGCGCGTAGCATTTTTGTTCTGTAGAAGTTTGAGAGCAGTGGACCTTGATACTCCCAATTTACTATCTTTTACTTTTGAGAGTGTTCGAATTCCCACCATATCAATAAGTGCGTCTCATCAATGTCCATGGAATGTATTCTTTGTACATGAACATGACGTTGGAGATATTGACAACTGGTACCTTAAGCTAAAAGAATTTCTTGGAGCATCTAATCAAATTGAAAATCTGCTCATAAATCTACGTAGTGTAAATATCCGACAGGTACGTATGCATATTTATAATAGGTTAGTGCTTTTGTACTTTTGACTGACATTATATTCCTAATTGTGTCTTTTTTTCTCATTGTTGTGATTTGTTTAGATGCCATTTGATTTAGAGGAATTCAAAAATCGTTCCCCCTCACTCCCTTTTCAAGTCGGGAATATGCGACTCATAGTAGGTATGGAAGTGCCAATACAAGAATACAAGAATTTGATGGATGGTATTTTCTGGATTTGTTATCCCAAGAATTTGTATCTGCCTAAACAATTCAATGCCAGTTCCCAATTTATCGAGGTATGTTTAGCTTTACCAGTAATTTGGCATATTCAATGTGTTATTAAAAAATATTAAAGATTGAAACAAGGTAAGACTGAGCCTAGTTTATCTTGCTTTTCAATTATATTTTAATTAACATGGTAAATTAGGTCCAGTCTTATCTTGTTTCTGTCGACATTCTATTAAATCTTGCTTTTTAATTATGTTTTAATTAACATAATAAATTAGGTCCAATCTTATTTTATCTCTGTCGACGTTCTATTAAAATTTTCAATGTAAGCATCATTAATTCTTCAGTAATATTATTTAAACTTTGTTGTTAGTTTTAAAGTTCACATTATAATATGTATGCATGCCCTAATTTTCGTTTAATTGCATGCAGTGGCTTTTGGAACTACTATGGAATAGAAATGAGAAGTGTTGCAAATCTTGTCCTATCAAATGTTGGAGGCATTATTTAAAGAATACAAAGACAGCGAGCTTCTTACCGAATGGAGATGCTAGGCCAATTAATATAGATAATTGGAGGGATAGACTGCCTATGCTTCCAGATGGATATTTGAGGGAGAGATTGCCTACGCTTCCAGATGGAAATTTTAAACTCAATCTTGAATGGTGTTTTCCCGAACATGACGCATGATAAGTCTCGATCAGTTTTTCTCTCTGATAGTAAGAAACATATATTATAATAGGATAACGAATGTGTTGAATCATATTGATAAATAAAATTCTACATGTTCAAATGAGGGCGACCAATCTCAGTATATCACTCGTTTGAGTCAATATTTTTTTGTAGCGCCTTGTCCCAGGTGCTCCTCATACCATTTTCTCATGAAACAAGATTGTCTTATTTAAGCCAAACAGATCCATTTATATTTTACTTACAAAAAATATTTCAATTATGCTAGTAAAATCAACATCCTCATACAGAATTTAGGAATATTTTTGCTTATTAGTAAGTCCAAGAGCGCATGATAGAAAGCTGTCTTTTCCTTATCATATGTTTCTTATCCAGAGAAAGATTCGTTTCAATTTAGATGAATGAGCTAGTGGTTTGCAAGATTATTAAAATATTAGCACAACTAATATCATCACAAACATGAATTTTAAAATAGATTAGAGTTAATACAACAAATTAATAAATGCACGACATGTGTAATTAAATTTAATATAACTATCATTTACATGGACATTGCTTTTAAAAATAAAAGTGTATTTCATAGCATTATTTGCTTGTATATAATTGACATGATATTTCTAATGTATTCTAAAATTTCTCGATCACTGGCTCTAAATACCTAATTAACATCTTTTTTTAAATTCTTCTAAAAGCTCTTTGCTTAGTATTTCCCCTAGGGATGGCAATGGGGAGGGGAGGGGAGGGGACCAACATCCCCGCACCCATCCCCGATGTTCTTCATATATCCCTGTCCCAATCAGAATTACTTGAGGGGATCTCCGAAAGGTCCCCGATCCCCGAATAACTGATACATTTTTTTATTTTTGAACTTAATTTAATCATATTAAAATAAAAATTTTAATAAGGTAAGGTTTGACAATATATCTTAGATTAACATTAATTCAATACAAAAATTACACTAAAAATACAAATAATTAGAATAATTATCTTCCTCAACCTTTATAATCCTATAATAAAAAGAAATTACTTCGATATCAATAATGAAATAAATGAAATGGGTATAGATATTGAAATTAATATTTTTAATAAAAGCATTTACTCTTGTATCTCATACTCATCCTATTCTTCCTCGAGGAATGTTGGAAATTAAGAGATAGGATCAGGTTTCAAATCTAAAACAATAAAAATAATATATGCAATATGACTCATAATCTAAAATAGTTTTGGGTCAAAACCTTTGAAATAAGGTATGATCAAATAGTAATTAGGACTACAACTAGTTAACCAGGCTTGAAATTTTTATAGTAGATGCGTATAAATATTTTGATATTTGTTATTTATACTAATATTTAACATTTTATAATTTAAATTTTATTATTCATTTATTAATAATTCTAAAAAATAAAATCAGAAAAAAAAATTAATATGAGGAAATGGGGAAATGGGTAGGGGATGGGGATTCCATCTCATCCCCGTCCCTTCCCCGAATAAAAATCTGGGTAAAAAATCATCATCATCCATTCCCCGAATAAGAAATTGGGTATAAAATTATCTTCATACCCTCCCCGAATAGGAAAAATCCTCAATGGTCCCTGTCCCCGTGGAAGTTTTTGCCATCCCTAATTTCCCCATTAATCTTGTAAACCCTAATTAACTTTTTTTTTTTATAGATTGGACATGCTTTGAGAGGGCCTAGGCTTTTTACAAATTATATGTGTCAAGCCTAGGCGCAAGCCCTTAAATTGTCAAGGCTAGCCCTTAGTATTTAAATCATGGTCATAATACACTTGCACAGTTGTATTTTGTATTTTTTACTAGTTTCAAAATTATGTGATTCAATTCTTAATTAACCGTTATATGAATAAATATGGGGATTAAATACGTAATATGCCACAACCTATTGAAGTGTTATTATCGTATTATTGTGTTGATCTTAGGTCTAAATTAATAAATACCATTTATTTTCGTATCCTTTTTATAATAGTCAATAACTCTCCTAGCAATATAATTGTACAACATTTCTCTTATTTTTAAATATATTTTTATTTATTATAAGTTAAATAAATATATAAATTAAAATTAAAATTAAAACTTAAGTACCAAAAATAAGAAATAACATGCTTTGATGTGAATAAAAAAATTAATAATAAGATTTTTTGTACTTTTGTTATTTTCTAAAAAAATTTCTTATAATAAATATATATTTTATATTCTCAAGGTTAATTATCAAGCAAATTACCCATTTACTCCCCTTTTCTTTTAATTTTTTTAGTGATAGAAAGATTTTTAAATATTATAAAAATAATAAGAGATAAGTGATTTACATTAATTTCGTTAGAGGAGAAATTAACAATGTCCTTGTCACATATGTTTGACACTATTTTAAATTTAGGGTCCTGCTACTTTGTAACTGGTGTTCACTGTTCAGTATCCCTATTGTGTCATTTAGTGATTTAAGCATTAAATCTAACTAAAGAGTTGCATATCGGCATATCGGCCCAGATGTGTTTGCATAATTATTAACATTGTCATCCCCGACATTTATTGAAAAATTAGAAAAGGCAAAGGTTTCTGAATGTTGACATATATGTCCAGATTATTTCAAAAAATTTTAAACTATAATCCATTGACCTAGTTTGACTATTAGAATGAGTATCATTGTATAGACCATAATGTAATCTCATGTAAAAATTACAAAATACATGAAAAATTAACATGTGTTAATAAATATTTTTGTAACATAATATGTATTTAATATACAATAAATTATTTGAATATGTCAATTAAAAAAGAATAAATAATGAAAATATATTAATTTGTTAATAATAACAATAATAATATATGACCAAAATGAAAATGTATATGCCTAAATTAAATGTTTCTAATACTATTAGTAATGAACACGTCTCGTAATTCCTACAGTTATTTTAATGACAATATCTTCATGTGTACTGTAACCGAATTCATTTCTATTTTTTCTTTATTCTTAATTAGCAGTTTAGCACCCATCAACTTTATTCTCTATTTTTTTCCCTTCTTTTCATAAACTCAAATGTATTAAAATAGTTTTAATTAAAACCATCATATTTTAAAAATAGATTTTTTTTTATCAGCAATAACCTAATATTGATCTTTGGTCTAGGTTGATTTCAAAGTACAATTATTTTTTCATAGATGCTATTGAATAAAGATTTATGGCTCTTAAAATTCTATTATTTATAAACTTCCCATTCATGTTCTCTAAAATTCTTGAACTAAACCTTTTCTTGAGAACTTTTTTTCTTTTTGAATTTATACGAATGACTATTTTTGTGTTAAATAAAAGATACCTTAAGTAGAGAATAAATGGTTGTAAATTATAGATGTTTATCCTTTGTCCTTAATATTAATTTAATGAATGGGTATTTTTGTAATATAACTAATTTAATTATAGTATGAGATTTTTTGAACCTACTAAATTATTCTATACACCTAATTACTTAAGAAACCCATAGCCTAAAGTTAAAAATTAAAATTTGACTATGTATGCCTCATAATACTAAAAATAACCTCAATTTCATTTATTTTTTGAATAAAAATTATACTCTACTGCTTTTTTTTATCAAAATTAATCTTTTATGGACTGGATAATCTTGCAAAGTTTGGACAATAAAAGATGAATAAAAAAGTGCTTTATGCTAGAAAAAATTCAACTTTTAATTTGACAGCAATAAACATTTATTTATCTCTTTATTATTCTTTTTTACTTGTAATAGAAAAAGAATTGCTTTGCAATTTTTTTGTCTATTGGAAACTTACAACAATTAAATGGGGATTGGTGCTAACTGTTAAGTAAAGATGCTTAAATCTTGTTTTCATGTTTTTTTTTTTTTGGTACCGTTTGCCTTTGGTTTTCCTATTAATTCATGATCACTGTGCAATTCTTCATATATATATATATACACTTCTAGTGTTTATGCAGTTTTAAAATATTCCCCCATTGAAGGATCCAGGATTCTATAAAATCTCAACTCATGCCTCGTGAAATTAAAAGCTAAAATTTGCTTAAATTAAAGACCTCCCAACAACAAATGTAGATGGTAATTCAATTTGACTTATTTGTTCCATTACGTTTTTACACTAGTTTCTTTTTTTCTTTTTGAATGAATATTATTTGTTTAATATGAAATTGTGCATAGCTTAAAATAAAATTTGAATTTAAATTACAATAAGAATAAAAGAAAATAATAAGTAATGAAGTATATATCTTGTCCTTAATATTAAATTATTTCATAGGCATTTTAGTAATAGAAATTTTAATTAAAAAATAGCTGTAAAATATATTTTGAAGTCAAATAGCCTACTCTTATTTAAAAGGAGGTACTATGAGTATTTTATTGATTTATATATCCACGGACCTTTTTTTTTATAAGGGTAAAAATAATAATTCTATATTCTATTAAATTTTTGTTAATAGTCAACTCAACAATATAAGTATAAAAAAAATAAAGAGGACTTGAGTGTCAAAATTTAGAAATGTTATTTAGTTGTTTATTTGGGTTTTTTAACAAGAAACAAGACATAACTATAGTGAAATTAAATGAAAAAAATAGTTGTATAATATATTTTGGTACTAAATTCTCAAACTTTGTTTGGGATTAGATGAGCACTATTCAAGGTGCAGCTTTATCAATTTATTATAAATAAATCTGATTGCTCAGATCTAATGGTCTAAAAGCAATGTTAAATGGAGAAAATCGGGCTGATTATAAAGGAGTGGTGAAGACGATTGGGAAAATAAAATTACCATTATAACTGAATTGTAAATAAGAATTAATGCAAAAGATTCAATCAAAAAGGATAAAAGAGGGTAAAGTATTACTAGGGTGCCGAAACTTTGCCCTTAAATTTAACTACTTTTTTAACAAAATTTTTGACCCAAATATTTGAGTTGCTATTTAACACAAGTTGCAATGTTTCCATTTCAAATTCGAGTCTAATTTGTTTTTAATACTGATTACACATCATATTACTGTATTGCATAGATATTTACAACTGCAATTATAGCAGACATTACACTGATATTTACAATTAGATATATATAATTGAGACTTATATTATTATATTAAATTATATGAAGTACATGCCCAGACAAATAACTCTCTCAGACGAGAGATGTCTCTACTCCACTCGTATTTCGCAAAAGAGAACGACTTATAAATAATTTAATCATTCAATACTTTTGTGAGGGCTTGGACCGGCACCCGCACACTTGTGAGGGCAGCAGCCCAACCACTGGGCCAAAGGCTGAGTGGCTCCAAGTCTAATATTTTATGCCTATTTTAGTCTCCCTATATGATTTCACATCACTTTAACGATGAATTCATCAAACCACGTGTCAACATCACTGACACAATTTTAGCATTAGTAAAGATAATTTCTCTAATAATGTACTTCCATATAAAACTCATAGAACTTAAAATATATAATTTATCAAACTTCTGACTAGAAAATGGATGAGTTTGCTTGGCTTAATTTTTTTTTTTTGACAATAAAAGTCAGTGACACAATTTTTCATCTATTGATTGCATTTAAGCCAACAACAAAGAGAGTGGATGAATTGGTGGTAATGTTAGATCTTCATGACCTTATCTCTCTTTTTTTTTTTTTGGATATTCACCATTTGATTGGTGTATAAGACCAATGAATGAGAATTTGTTTCATAATTTCAAATAAATAATAAATTTAAGTGATGAGCATATACTATTTAATAGTTAATCTCTAATTATATGTTTACTAGTTATTTTAATTGTTATTTTCGATTCATTAAATTATTTTATTGAACAGAAAAATAATTAGATATTTGATATAAAGTGCACAAAAAAAAATTGGGAATCACTGAAGAAAAATTGGGTCGGGGAGAAATTGACCAAATTCACACGTGGAATACTTGGTGAATAACCAAAATTCAATTAGTTGCAAATCTAGATCATGCATGCACGTGAATGAATTAAAGAAATATGGAAACAGACCTTGGCTTCCTAAAGTCGGTTAGCTAACTCAACTTCTAAAGGCTTTAGGATTTCATGCTAGCGGTGGCTTAATTAGGAATTCAAATCATAAAAAGGATTAATTGCAAGATTCTATGTAAAGGGAGCCAAGTTGAATGGAGTAGACATTCGCGAAGACAAGCTTGATCGCAGGGGCAGAAGATCAAGAACGAAGCACGGGCAAGAGACCTTCTTGCTCTTCATTAATTTAAGTACGTCTAATTATTTTTTTTCTTAATTAATGGTCTACATGTGATCTTTGATCATTATGGTTTTTGTTTCATATGATTCATTTGATATATTGAATAATTATCTTTTCATTTTCAACAGTAGTGAGTTCTGAACCTTAGTAGTTTAATTAGTTTTAGAACTCTATTTGTTCAACTAAGTCAAGATTAATATTGATTTAGAGTTAAATTGGGCTTTTCATTCAACCCTAAACCGTAGTATTTTTTTTTTGCTCTGGTTAAAAATAATTTTATATAGAGTGACAACCTCTTCTTCAAATTTTTTTAATATATTATTTATATATGACTGATAATCCTTTTCACCCTTTTCTGTAATTATCTGTGATAAATATATTTATTTGAAGCCACCGAACATGTTACATACGCGGGGGAAAGATATAGGTTAATTAGTAATTAGTATGCATATGTTCAGGATTTGAGTCTGAAGACCTTAGCTTTGTAAATACTTGCTTTGTAAAAGACTTTAGCTTGTGTTAAGAATTATATATGGATTATTTTCGCTTAACGACATATTTTAACTAGTTTTATGTTTAATTGACAAGATATAGATGTTCTAAGTGGCACTAATCATGATTATGATAGTGTGATTCCTGTTGGATCCTTAAAAAGAGTCCCAACAATTAATGAATGTGGTATAATCCATCTCTCACTGATCCTTGTTGAAATATTTTATTTGCATCTATTTCTGCCTTGTAGTTTGTGAATTGTACTTGATCCGGTATTGAACTATTTCTCATTATAAGGAAAGGAAAACAATATCTAATTATCTATGACTATTGTTACACTTCAAATCCTTTGATTAAGATTGTAAATAGTTGGGCATTGTAATCACTTCTCAAACAACATAAATTACTGAACACAACGAAAGGTTGATCATTCATTAGTTACATTTGCAAGGCTTAGGGCCCATGGAGAGACAGCTTCAGCTCATAAGCGTCTTCCATATTACGATGTTCGGTGGTAGACACCAGCTCAAAACTTGCATCCAAATGGTACAGGTGAAAAAAGAGGGTGGGTGTGCGGACGGAAATCCTGTAGCCTTCGAATTCATTTTCGTCGTTGCGAATGTCTGTGAAGACAATCCCCTCATCCTCCTCATCCTCCTCACCATAGCGAATGTCCTTCGAAACCTTAATAGGAGGATATATCACGAAAGGAGGACACTGTAAAAGAAATATAGTTTCATTAGTAATTATTTTAGTTATTTTAAAGTAGAAATCTTAAAAAAAAAAAAAAAAATACTACCGTGTGAAGCTCCCAACAAGTTTTAGTTATATCAAGTTTCAGCGGTTCGTATCCACGACAAGCAATATTTACGAAGAAAGCAGGAACTTGAACTTGGCAACCGAAACGATCGTCCTGCATCGGACTCGGGTTGCTGTTAGGGTACAGAATAACCCAACCCCCCCAGTCACATCGGGAACACTAATAAAGAAAATAAAAAGTGTCAAGAACCACTAAACAGAATGATTAAGGGTGATATTTTTAGTTTGTTGATTTTTGTTTTGTGATAAGGAAAACAGATAAAACTTGTTTGGTAGACTCGTTTTTTAAGAAAATAGTACAGTAACGAGACATGAATCATTTCCCTTTTTTCAAGTTTACGAAGGAAACTAGTTCTTGTTGTGGTCTAACAAATTTTTTGTGGGTCCTACAATCTGTAATACATGATTGAAGCTTATACCAGGTGAAAGCGTGAAAGATTTGCAAGTCCAGATAGCAGTTTGATTCGAAAACTATCGACAAAAAATCCCAAGCCATTAAGCTCTCAATAAAACCCACAAAAACCATATCCAAAGCCTGATATAATCACCATTTGTTGCCATGCCCCATACTACCATTTTGTTCAAATTTACATACAGCTTCACAAAACAAACCATAACAAATACAATACTGTAAAGCTACTAAACAGAACAAAATGAGAGGAAAAAAAAATCATAAACTCACACAAAAACAGACACAACCATCAAAGAACAAAAAAAGAAAAAAGAACGAGAGTATAAAATTAAAGAAAAAGCATACCGTGCAAGCAATAAAAGCTAACAAAAAGAAAGCTTGATCACTCAAGCTGAGTTTAGCTGGCGGAAGAAAAAGATTAGTACTCTACTCTTAACAAAAATAACATAATAGAAAATATGTACTGGAATATATCTCCCATCCATGCCGGGACGCAAAAACAAGCTCCTCCACGCTTCCTCACCGCAACACCTGCATCGCACCTGCAAAACGTAGAAAACAGATTAAAACAAAGAAACTAACTAAGTATAAAAAGTAAAAAATGCTTTCTTATAGCACATACCAGCAGACGATACTCAAAATCAGGACTCTCCATCCCTCCGTTAGGCTGCAGTTTCACCAATTGCGAGCCACAACAGGACAGGTATGTGAATTTCACAGCGTAAGATTTAGTCTCCATAAATCCCGGCGGCGGCACAAATTCCTGCGGCGGCCACATGATTCTTCTTTTCGTGGGCAATGGACAGATATTACGCTTAGAACCGTCTACCGAACAATTATTAATAGGCAGTTATGAAAGGTAATTTGCACATAGCGCCCCTTACTTTTAACTTAATTTCAAAATAATGGATTCAAATTAGAAACTATCAAACTTTCCCTTCAACTTTGCATGTAAAATATGTTCAAATTATGTAACTTCTACGCTAGTGAGAATAATATTTATGTTAAAGTACGCCATAAATTAATATTATTATTTTTAATATGTCATTATAAATTTTTTATTAAAAATTATTTATAATTTTTTTATTAATTATATAATATTACAATGCAATTCGAATGTCTAGACCCAAACTAAATCATATTACTCTCAAATATTTAAAAGAAAAAAATCCCATACTGCATGTTGAGGAAATCCCTAATCGCCAATATAGAAAGTAAAATAATTTTCCTTCCAACTATTGGATAGTTCTTAAATAAATAAATTATTCACAACGCCAAGCCACAAATTCCCAGTAAAATATTATTAGTACTACCAACTAATATATTAATAGTACAAATAGATCATTGTATAAGGACACTATGAAATATCTACATATTTGAATAATACTCACAAATAATCTTATGTGAATTATTTCATGCAAAACTTATGTGAAATTAAGTAACCTATTGAATATAGCATATCGGATTTATTCCGTTGTGCTATATTATTTTTATGTTTACATTTAATTACCATTTTCATGCCACAGCAATTTCTATTTATAGTTGTAATAGACATTTATATATGTGTTATTAATATTTGATCTCGAGTTGTTAGTGTTATCATGATTAATGAATTAATAGCTATCATTATTAGTCATTACTATCATTATCATTATTATTATTATTATTATTAGAGTTACAAGTTGCTAGAGTCAGAATATAATTTCGTAACTATCGCATCCTCTAAAATTCGGGTGATATCCAAATAGAATTAGGTTTTGGAGTAATTTTTTTTTTCCTCATTTTCAAACCACGCAGATTGGCTTTTCCGTTATTTATGTAGAATAAATGCATTGTTGGCTGGACTTGAGATAAATCTTTATTCTTAAGATTTTAGAGAGAAAAATAAGCTTGATTACTCAGCCTATATGTTTTTAAAATTTCCTCAATCTCGTATTCAATTTTAGCTACGCCATAGGGTCCATATAATTTTAGTGGGAGTTGATATTTTATTGTCATGATATGATTTCTTTTTCTTTTCAAGGTCATTGGGCATTATACAAGTCAAAAGATAAATTACCATGTTATTTTCGATCGTGTTGTTTCCTCTTGAAATATTTAGATTTTAGAGTATGGATGTGGAAGCTATTGCAATTCGGCTGCTAAGGCTCACAATTTTTCTTTTTTCTCTTTTCTTTTGTTGGTGAGGTTTTTCTCCTTAACTTTACTTGAGATGAAAGTATTGGTTGAAATCTCTATTTGATAGAGTTAACCTATTAATTAATTGTGGATTGATAGAGTTAAGAGCTTAATTCTGGATTTGTTTGTTGATTTGAATGTCATTTCAGATGCAATTCTTTATTTTGTATGGCAAAATTATGGAGTTTTTGTAAAAATAAATCTGATTATACCTTTACTAAAAAAATTATTAACTTTGTTGAAGAGATAGTTATTATGCATTTTCAAAATTTATACTGGGATTCTTACTATTCAAAAAATGTTGGTAATCAATTTTAATTATTTAAATGATAACTGAGTATAATTATGTATGCTCAAAAGTTTGATCAAACCTGCTAATATTATTCTTGTTGTTCTTGTTATTATTATCATCATCATCATCATCATCATCATCATCATCATCATTATTATAATAATAACAATAATGACAAATAAGTATAATTGAGTATATCATACATAAAATGTTAAGTATAAACAAAATTAAGATCAAGAAATTTGATCAAGTGATATATATATAAAAAAAAGATAGAGATGTTTATAATTATGATTTTTTTTTTTGAAGATAAATTCATTAAATAAACTCGATTACAAATTGTTCAATAACCAACAAGGTGGAACAGCACTCCACTCGCTAGGACCTGACAAAGAACCCCCCACCCTAGCGACTCTATGGGCAGCAACGTTCGTAGATCGACGGACAAAAGAGAATTGCACTTCTCCTAATTCCTGAGCTAAGAAACGGCATTCCTCAATGATGAGGCCAAAGCCATTGGGACTTGAAAGATTCTCAGTTAAAGCCTTAAAAACCTGCAGACAGTCCACTTCAATAATCACACGAGGAAGGTGCAAACATTTCAACCAGCTAAGAGCTTCTCTAACACCAAGCGCCTCTGCTTCTCTAGCCCCAAAACTTCCAGCAAAACAGTCACATTTTGCAGCCAAGAACTTGCCCTCAAAGTTGCGAACCACACAACCAAAGCTAATCTTCGACTGAGATGAAAACACAGCAGCATCAACGTTACACTTAAACCATCCATCATGAGGTCTTTCCCAACACACAGCCCCATGCCTCAAACTACTCCCAAATGCATCATCAAACAGAATCTGTTTCCTCCAATATTGCCACTGGTGAAGAAGGTAACCAGCTGAGTTAAGAGTTTGATAAACCCGACCACACCTGCTGTTCCAAACTTTATCATTACGCTGAACCCAAATCCTCCAGCAAACCATAGCTGTAAGCTCACACTCCTCTTTACTACAACGGTTAAATATAATGCCAAGCCACTCCATAAAGGAAGAAATGTGACCAATATATCCTATCGGAGAAGCAATCCAGCAAGCTTTGGCAAAACCACAGTCCACCAAAATATGAATTATAGATTCATTACAAGTGTTACATACAACGTAAAGAGGCAGTACCTGAACTCTACGCCGAAGTAGATTATCATACGTAGGTAGCACATTCGTAGCAGCACGCCAAAGGAAATTCTTCACTTTACTCGGCACCTCCAATTTCCACAACCGTCGCCAGAAACTCAAAGCAGAGGTATTAGCATCATAAGTCATCAGCTTATAACAGCTACGCACTGAAAAAACACCCCCTGGATCAGCTAACCAGTGCCACATATCACGATCCCTACGAACACTAAGGGGAATTTTCAGAATGAGGTCTCTATCCCTGGTATTAAATAAATCAGTGACAACGTCAAAATCCCACCGACGCTCATCAGCCACCATCAAGCTGCACACTGGAGCCATCACAATTTCCTTAGGCAGCTCAGAAGTAGTAAATCCATCCTCAAGGTCAGGGAGCCACGAATCTTTCCCAATAAGAACCTGCTTCCCGCTTCCAATCTGAATTCTGCTACCCCGTATAACCACTTCCTTCGCAGCCATTATGGATCGCCAAATAAAGCTCGGGTTAAAACCCAAATTAGCATCAAAGATTGAGGATCGAGGGAAATAACGAGCCTCAAGCACCTTTGCAACAAAAGAAGTTGGGCTTGTCAACAGTTTCCACACCTGTTTACCCAACATTGCAACATTGAAAATATGAATTTGCTTAAAACCCAACCCCCCAAAATCCTTCGGTTTGCACATGCGTTCCCACTTCATCCAATTAATTCCACCCCCACCATTACGCTTACCACCCCACCAAAACGAATTCATCATAATCTTAAGCTCCTTGCAAAGATCAAGCGGAAGAAGGTAGACATTCATCACATAGTTAGGCATTGCTTGAGCCACTGTTTTCAGCAAAACTTCTTTTCCGGCTCTAGATAACAGCCTTATATTCCATACTTGCAGCTTTTGCCAGACTTTGTCTCGAATGCTCTGAAATACGGCCCTCTTATTTCGTCCAATGCAGGAAGGAAGTCCCAGGTAAGCCCCATGATCAGAGGTAACATTAACAGCCAACACCCCACATACCTGACTAGCAACATCAGCAAGCACATTAGCACTAAACGAAATCGAAGATTTATTGAAATTTACTTTTTGCCCAGAAGCACGACTATATGAAGCTAGAATATTCCGCATTAGCACTGCTTCCTGCTGGTTTGCTCGGAAAAACAGAAAGGAATCATCGGCAAAAAATAAATGGGACACCATTGGAGCACTTCTAGCCACCTTCACACCATGAATCAAACCAGCCTTTTCATTTACTCGAATCAGGGAGCTCAACCCTTCAGCACACAAAATGAACAAGTACGAGGATAACGGATCACCTTGGCGTAGTCCTCTGCTAGGAATAATCGGCCCCACTTCCTTACCATTACGAAGCACGTTGTATTGCGCTGTTGAAACACAAAGCATTATCAAATCCACCCATTTTCCGCAAACCCCATTTTTAGCATTATAGCTTGGAGAAACTTCCACTCGATACGGTCATATGCCTTAGACATATCTATTTTAAGGGCCGCACAGCCATGCTTCCCTTGTCTCTTTCTCTTCAAAAAATGGAGGATTTCGACCGAGATAATTATATTGTCGGTGATTGCTCTGCCGGGAATAAAAGCACTTTGGGCCTCGGAGACAACCGAAGCAAGCACTGCCCTCATTCTATTAGCAAGCATTTTAGATATGATCTTGTACAGAACATTACACAGTGTTGAGTATTAGAAAATGCATATTTATAAAGGAGAAAACCGTCATTTTACATTTTAAGTCTTACTAACAACCCTTACTTTTATATATTTAACCTTCTTGTGATTTAATTACATGTGTTTTATTTTAATTAAGTATTTTATGTATTTTAGGGGCATTATAGTCATTTCACAATAAAGGAGAGATCAGACGGCAAAACGGACATCACTTTTGAACTCAGGACGGTCGAAAACCTTAGGAGGAGCATAAAAGGAAAAATGGCACTATTCACGTGTACGGTACTGTATACGTTACTGTTCACGACACTGTTCACATAGACGGATGATGACGTGGCATTGACCGATGATGTGGCATTGACTGATGAGGTGTCACGATCCTGTTGGACTAAAATTCTTATGTACTGTTGATGGTGACGTGGCAGCATATCAGTGGACGAAAAATCTCGCGTACGGTGCATGCATCACACAGGATTATTTTCAACCAAACCGCGTTACTGTTCATCCGGGTCAAACCGCGTTACTGTTCAAAGTCGGGTCAAACCGTGTTACTGTTCATCCGCGTGGTCAAACGTGGACTGTTGACTGATGACGTGGCGCAATCCTGAGCGTCCAAACTGTTTTTAATCCGATGGCCATGATTTACTCCATGTATCTATAAAAAGGGGGCCTCCCCCCCCTAATTTGATATCTCTGAATCCATTTTTGGACTCTGTTTTCTGTAATTCCCTCTCCATCTTGTATTTTCTTCGTATTTTAATAAATTCCCATTTTGCCCCTAGTTCAATTATGAGTGGCTAATTTTCTTTCAAGCTTGGGTTGAAGGTGAAGTCTCAACATGTGTCATGGGCTTTATTTGGTAAATTTATTTTCTCTTCCCCTCTAGTTTTTGTGGATGTTTTGACTTCTCGTCGACAAATAATACTAATCTTGTCTAGTACCGCCTTGGTTTCACCGGCCCTCTGGTACAAGGTTATTATTATTTGGCACGATAAGCCCTTAGCACCATATTGATTAGAGCGTGGTTCATGAGGTGTGGATTCCCCCCTCATGATTTAATTGGCATTAATACGGATTATTTAGCCCATGATGCATGTTGATACGGATCCAGATACCCAAGTACGTCATTTCAATAGAATTATCTTCAATTTATTCTCGCCATTGCAATTCCAATTTTAGAATTTATTCTCGCCATTTTAATTTAAGTTTTAGCATATACCAAATCATTTCCACCATAAATCCAACAACCCATTTACAAAATTAATTCTACACAATTAAAATCCACCTCCTCGTGGGATCGACACTCGTCACCATAGATCTATACTACAATAGATTCGTGCGCTTGCGAGTACATTAAAATTTGCACAACAAGTTTTTGGCGCCGTTGCCGGGGAGGTAAGTAATTTTAATTCATAGAATTAATTTTTGTGAATAATTTCTTTTATTTGTTTTCTTGTATTTTTTTTTATTATTAAAAAAAAAAGTGAATCTACATTTAAAGGTTAGTATTTCTTTTCTTTTTCTCTTCTTTAAAATTCTGTAATTTAATTTTCCATTTATTTTTCTTTGTAATTTTTTTTTGTTTATCTTATTAATTTAATTTTTAGTTAATTTCTTTCACGTATTTATTTTTGTGTATTTTTATAGAAAGGTTGTAATAGCGCAATAAGGTTAGTATCGTAATTTCTCACTCTTCTTTATTTTTATTTGTTTTGTTCCCATCTTTATTTTTTGTTTTGTTTGCATCTTTATTTTTATTTTATTTATTTTGCATGCATGGTCGTAGGTCATTATTACCTAATCTTGAACCTATAGACCTTGAATTAGAAAAAACACTTCGCACACACAAACACGTTAAAAATAAAATGGATTTACAAGCACCACAGGAGAGGCCATTTAAGGACTATTTTAGTCCCTTAGCTAATTTGAGCACGTCATGCATAAGATACCCAAATGTAGCTGCTAGGAGTTTTGAATTAAAACCTAGTGTGTTAAATTGTCTCCCTACATTTTATGGCCTAGAAAATGAGGATCCATATAATCATTTGAATGATTTTCATGCCATTTGTCAAACATTCAAATATGAGAATTTTTCAGATGATGATGTTAAACTTAGACTATTCCCATTTTCTTTAAAAGATAGAGCTCGTTCATGGTTAAATACTTTACCTGCTAATAGCATTTCATCATGGGAACAAATGGTAACGAAATTTTTGAATAAATATTTCCCAGTGCATAAAACCAACGCTATTCGCAGGGAAATCTCGGAGTTTACCCAGAGAGAGGACGAGCAATTTTTCGAAACATGGGAGCGATTCAATGGGCTACTCTTGAAGTGTCCACATCATGGGTACGAGAAATGGCATCAATGCCAATACTTTTTGGAGGGATTACTACCAAATGTGCAAGAATGGCTAATGGCAACAAGTGGAGGAGAGCTAATGTCAAAAAGTGCATCAGAAATTTGGGAGTTTTTCCAGCGACAAGCGGACAATTCCCAACAACGGAGTCGATCACTCAGGAATACTAGAAGGATTAAAGGAGTGAATGAGGTTCACATTGGTGAGTCAACTTCGGGAATCAAAGAAGTCAAGGAGATGGTTGAAGGTCTTGCTCGACAAATAGCATCATTATCGACTGCTAAATCAACAGAACCACATGACCATGACTCATACTCAGATCAAGCCAATGCCATAGGTGTAATGAGAAAGCCATCAAATTACAACCCATACTCCAACACATATAACCCTGGATGGAGAGATCACCCCAATTTTTCATGGTCTCAAGGATTCCAACAGAATGGACCAGCAGCTCCAGCTCCACCAATGCAACAAATTTCTCAAAATCCTCAAGCCTCTCAGCCCCCATTTAGACCATTCAATCAGAACCAGAACCACTCTCAACCTAGACCATGGGAGGATGCATTCCAGAATTTTAGGAATGTTACTCACTCCACGATTGAGCAACAGAACCGCACCATTGATGGACTACGAAATGAGTTGAGAGCGGGCTTCAACTCACAAGCCCAATCAGTTTCAAGCCTTGAGAAGATGGTGGGACAACTTGCTTCTTCAGTTCAGACCTTGGCAATGACTGTTGAGAAAGGCAAGTTTCCAAGTCAACCAGTGCCTAATCCTAAAGGAGTACATGAAGCAAGTACCAGTTCACCACAGCAGCATGGAGAGGTCAAAGCAGTTATGACCTTGCGAAAAGGAAAAGAAGTCGACAACAAAGTGGAGATGCCGGTAACCAAAGAAAATCAAATTGTACCTGTGAATGTTAAAGACTCATCACCGGAGGAGAAAGAAGAAACCAACCCACGAGAATACGTTCCGAAAGCTCCATTTCCTCAAAGGTTAGCGAAAGGAAAGAAGGAAAAATCCACAGGTGAGATTCTCGAAATCTTCAAACAGGTAAGTGTTAATATCCCTTTGCTTGATGCTATTAAACAAGTTCCATCTTATGCCAAGTTTCTTAAAGACCTTTGTACTAAAAAGAGAAATATGCATGTTCAAAAGAAGGCATTTTTAACAGAAAACGTTAGTTCTATACTCCAACATAAAATTCCTTTAAAATGCAAAGACCCTGGCTCCCCCACTATCTCATGTAGTATAGGGAACCACACAATTGAGAATGCTTTGTTGGATTTAGGAGCTAGTGTAAATTTGTTGCCTTACTCTGTGTTTGTGAAACTTGGACTGGGAGAATTACACCCAACTCCAGTGGTGTTACAGCTTGCAGATCGGTCCACGAAAATACCTCGTGGTATTGTGGAGGACGTGCTTATCCAGGTAGACAAGTTTTATTTTCCTGTTGATTTCATTGTAATTGACACTCAACCAATACAGGATTCAAGGAAGCACATCCCCATTATTCTAGGCCGACCTTTCTTGGCAACTGCAGATGCTCACATTCAATGCAGGACTGGAAATATGCAGTTGTCTTTCGGCAACATGACTATGGAGCTGAACATCTTCAATATTGCCAAACAACCTCACAATGCAGATGATGGAATTGTTGATGTGGATTTAATTGAAGCATTAGTTGATGATACTTTTGTTTCAAACCTTAGTGATGATCCTTTACAAACATGTTTAACTCACTTTGGTTTTGATTTTGATATTGACAGATCGGTTGATGAGGTCAACGCCCTGCTTGACTCAGCACCATCTATGGACACTAATAAATGGAAGTCAAGAGTTGAACAACTAGCACCATCAGAGAAGAAACTCATCCCATCATCAGAATCACCACCGAAACTCGAGCTCAAACCATTACCCAACACATTGGAATATGCATTTTTGGGAGAAGAAAGTACTCTACCGGTAATCATCTCATCATCCCTCAATGACGAACAAAAAGGTAAGTTGTTGGATGTTTTAAAAGAGCACAAAGGAGCATTAGGATGGACCATAGCAGACATCAAAGGTATAAATCCAGTAGACTGCATGCATTACATTCACCTTGATGAAAATGCTAAAACTACTAGGGAGATGCAACGTCGGTTAAATCCTAACATGAAAGAAGTTGTTAGAACTGAAGTCCTTAAGCTATTAGATGCAGGTATCATTTACCCCATTTCTGATAGTTCATGGGTCAGTCCTGTACAAGTTGTCCCCAAAAAGTCAGGAGTCACAGTAGTTACCAATGCTGATAATGAATTGATACCCACTAGAGTGACTACAGGATGGCGTGTATGCATTGATTATAGAAAATTGAATTCTGTCACACGTAAAGACCATTTTCCTTTACCATTTATTGATCAAATGCTTGATAGATTAGCAGGCCATGAATTTTACTGCTTTCTAGATGGTTACTCAGGATATAATCAGATTCCCATAGCACCAAAAGATCAAGAGAAAACTACTTTCACTTGCCCTTTTGGCACATTTGCATATAGGAGAATGCCATTTGGATTATGTAATGCACCTGCTACATTTCAACGATGCATGTTGAGCATTTTTTCTGATATGGTTGAACGATTCCTTGAAGTCTTTATGGATGATTTTTCTGTCTTTGGTGACTCATTTGATCAATGTTTACATCATCTAACACTAGTTCTGCAGAGATGTATCGAGAAGAACTTGATCTTAAATTGGGAGAAATGCCATTTTATGGTAAAACAAGGTATTGTTCTCGGTCACATCATTTCGAGCAAAGGTATTGAGGTTGACAAAGCCAAGGTGGATCTCATTTCTAATCTTCCTCTACCTAAAACAATCAGAGAAGTAAGATCTTTCCTTGGGCATGCTGGTTTTTATAGACGTTTCATTAAAGATTTTAGCAAAGTTTCTAGACCCTTATGCAATTTACTTGCTAAGGATGCACCTTTTGTCTTTAATAATTCATGTCTTGTGGCATTTGAAAAATTAAAGCATTTGTTGACATCATCACCCATCATTCAGGCCCCAAACTGGAGCTTACCATTTGAGCTAATGTGTGATGCATCTGATTATGCAATAGGAGCAGTATTAGGACAAAGAGTTGATCGAATTCCCCATGTTATTTACTATGCTAGTATGACATTAAATGATGCACAGTTGAACTATTCAACTACTGAAAAAGAAATGCTAGCAGTAGTGTTTGCATTAGAAAAATTTCGATCTTATCTCATTGGTTGTAAAATAATTATATTCACAGATCATGCTGCTCTTAAATATCTTCTCACAAAGAAAGATGCAAAAGCCAGACTAATTCGTTGGGTGTTACTTTTGCAGGAGTTTGACTTGGAATTCAAAGATAAGAAAGGGACAGAAAATGTTGTGGCGGACCACCTCTCTCGTCTTCACTTTGACACAATTACAGAGCCATTAATATTAAATGAGTCATTTCCAGATGAACAATTAATGAGTGTGGAAGTATTACCTTGGTATGCTGATATAGTTAATTATCTTGTTACAGGTAAACTTCCAGAGCATTGGACTAAGCAAGACAAGATCAAATTCTTTGCGGAAATAAAGAATTTCTTTTGGGATGACCCGTATTTGTTCAAGTATTGTGCAGACCAAATTGTTAGACGATGTGTCCCAGAAAATGAAATTCAGAATATCCTTTCATTCTGCCATGAACAAGCTTGTGGAGGCCATTTCAGTGCTAAGAAAACAGCGACTAAAGTTTTACAATGTGGTTTCTATTGGCCAACACTATTTCGAGACGCTTACACTTTTTGTTCTTCATGTGATAGGTGTCAACGAATGGGGAGCATTACACGAAGGAACATGATGCCACTAAATCCAATTTTAGTGGTTGAGATTTTTGACGTATGGGGTATCGACTTCATGGGACCCTTTCCCCCTTCTTTTGGCCATCAATACATATTGGTTGGTGTTGACTACGTCTCAAAATGGGTAGAAGCAATTCCATGTAGAACCAATGATCACAAGGTGGTGATAGGATTTTTGAAAAACAACATTGTCTCACGCTTTGGATTCCCTCGAGCAATAATCAGTGATGGTGGTGCCCACTTTTGTAACAAAGCATTCAAAGCACTTTTGACAAAGTATTCAATCACACACAAAGTGGCGACCCCGTATCATCCGCAAACCAGTGGCCAAGTTGAGATCTCCAATCGAGAAATAAAGCACATATTAGAAAAGACGGTGAGGCCGGACAGAAAAGATTGGTCATTAAGACTTGATGATGCCTTATGGGCATATAGAACGGCTTTCAAGACCCCGATTGGGATGTCACCCTACAGGCTAGTGTATGGAAAAGCTTGCCACCTACCTGTGGAACTCGAGCATCGTGCGTATTGGGCCATCAAGAAATTCAATTTTGACATGCAGCAAGCCAACTCAGAAAGAAGATTACAACTGGCAGAACTTGAAGAAATTCGCAATGATGCATACGAAAATGCCAAGATTTACAAGCAACGAATGAAAGTCTTCCATGACAAGCACGTTATGAGAAAATCGTTCACTCCAGGTCAGAAAGTGCTTTTATTCAATTCTCGCTTGCACCTATTCCCAGGTAAGTTACGCTCTCGTTGGTCTGGTCCCTTTATTGTTCATACTGTTTTTCCACATGGGGCAATTGAAATTAAGGACCCAAAGAACGGTGTCACGTTTAAAGTTAATGGTCAAAGATTAAAGCCATATCTAGAATACCAACCACGTGGAGAAGACACCGAAATAAATTTGAGTGACCCACCAGATTTGAATTGATTTTTTTTCTTTCTTTTCGTTGATTTGATTTTGTTTTCGTTCTTTATATTATTCTTTTGCTAATTGAAATTGTTTTTGCATAAGTGTGTTTATTTCACCATTAAGTTTTCTCTTATCATTTTTAATCATGAGTCTCATACTTAGACCGTTCCTCCTGAACATTCTTAAACCACTTCAACGTGTCAAAACTCATCTCAAAAGGCAGATTCAATTTTGTAAAACACAACGCATTTGGGCTCTACAACCACCAGAGTTAGTAGCCTATGTTGAGGGTTTAGAAAGCCAACTCAGAGACATTGAGAGAAGTGTTTACGACATCCAGTTGGAGCTTGAGGTAAATTCAATAAGAGGACGATTTTAATTTTCTTTGTGTGTTTTAATTTGTTTTTCTATTTGTGTGCTTTAGTTTATTACCCCGGTGAAGTGGCGGATAACGGTACTCCGTGACAATCAAGTCGGTTACTTCAGTTTCCCATAATAACTGATATTCTGAGGCGAAGGTATGGACAAAAACGAGATTCTAGCGAAACTTCACAAGCGATTCCCTTCACTTCCTCAGAATGCCCTCCTTACGATCTATAAAGCTCGGTCCGAACGCATGCGATTACTCATGAGGAATAACATACCTGCTGACATCCGTTGGTTAATCGAGGCTAAAGTACGATCGGCAGGTGAGTTACCTCCAAAATTTATTGCATACATGCCTGGTTGTGGTAAAGGAAATTATGCAAGAAAACGACGAGCTCGAAGAATTTCTGTTGCTTGTCATAAGTGTGCCAGAATGAGTTGCAATAAAAACCCATGTTCTTTAGGAATGGTGTCTGATAACAGGGAAGATAAGATTCAATTCATTAGGGATGGCTTGAATAAGGAGTCATTGGATGATATCCTTTTGTCTCTTGAAACGCATCCCAGTGGATATGTGCAAGGAGCGATTCTCCAGTTATGGCCATTATTCCAGAAAGAGCATGCACGATATAGTCTCGGGAATCTGACTATAAACGACCCTGTTTGCCAGTTTATAAGAAAACTGGATAGGAAGCCTATCCTCGACCCATAGAGGGCGTTCAAGCCGTTTCTGGACGTAAAACCAGAGGAAGATGTGAGCCACAGTCGCAACTACCTGTAAATATCCTTTTACTTTACTGTTATTTTATTTCACTATTGTTTTATTGTGTGCATTATTGTCTTTAAAAATTTTATTACTGTTTGCTTTTTCCTTATTACTGTTTTCTTTTTCCCTTTTACTGTTTCCTTTTTGACTAGCGAGCCACGTGCTTTACGCGTTATTTGACACTGACATGTTACCTCATACATAACTGTGATCCACTGTCACCAAGATTCTTAAATGTGATTTCCTTTTTGTCAAGCACTCACAAATTGTTTTCGAGAAGTATCACAATGGCAGCTACTCCCAATAGACAATTCAAGAACATTTGTGTGCTTTCTGGATTTACCTATGGCAAACATAAAGAGTTCGTTGAGGCAGCTATAGATCTTGGTCGAAGCATAGCAGCGAGAAAATTACATTTGGTGTATGGAGGAGGTAACCGAGGGTTATCAAAAATGGTCTCAGAAGCAGCTTTTATCAGAGGAAGTCAAGTGTTAGGCATCATCCCAAGAGTCCTAAAACCATTGGGCAGTTCGTCTGACTCATCAACTGGAGAAGAGTTAGTCGTCTCAGGTATGCAAGAAAGAATAACTGAAATGCTTAATCATGCTGATGCTTTTATTTTCCTTCCAGGAGATCTTGCAACACTAGAGGCACTTATGACACTAGCATCTTGGGCCCATCTGCACATCCACCAAAAACCCATCGGTTTGTTAAATGTCAATAACTTTTATGATGGCTTTATCGCATTTCTTAACCATGCAATAAAAAACTATTTCATTCCCGCTAATGTGAAAAAACTTTTTATTTGTGCTCACACTGCTAATGAGCTACTTGATCTGTTACAAGCTTATAGACCGGAGCCAGACCCCTGGACCTTCGTGTTGGAGCGTCCAAATAATGATGGTAACAGTAGCAGCAGTAAGAAGTACAAATTAGATTTAACTCTCCGCCTATAAATATTTTCTTCTGTGTTGCACCACCCAGGTGATGTCTTCTAAACTCTACTTCTTTCCTTTCAAACATTGAGGACAATGTTTCGTTCTGGTTGGGGGGAGGGAATAGTCGACAATTGTAGAATTTTGGTTAAGTTTTTACTAATTTTTGTTGTAGAAACTAACTGTTGCTAACTTTTTGTGTTGAAGATGGCTGAATATGGAGTGTAGTGACTCTAGAAACGCATCTTCATCGTTTATAAAAAAAAAAAAAAATTCAGACATTTTCTTTTTCTTTATTATGTGTTTATGTTTATTTTTCTTCTTTTTAATTTCTCCTCTATAAATATACATTTTCCAACTTTTGAGTCGAAGATGGCTGAATATGGAGTGTAGTTCCTCTAGAAACGCATCTTCTTTAAAAAAAAAAAAATCATTTTCGTTTTCTATCATTTTACGTGTAACTTTTCTAATTAGTTTTTATGCATCATTTTCACATTTCTGCATGCATATTTTCCTTTCATGTTTAGAATAGGTTGGGGGGTAGAATGTTGTTTAAAAAAAAAAAAAAATTTTGTGTGATTTGTTTTAACATTGGGTGACATGATTAATTTTAAATTTTAGTATTTGTATTATCTTTGGTCTTAAGTGATGTTACATTATGTTTGCTACTCTACATGTTGATGTCGGAGACATATATGAGTTGCTTGAAGGAATGAACATGTCATAATAAGTACCAAGTGAGTTTTTGAGCCTATTATTTTTCTTGGAGAATAACCCTTTTGCCCACTCTTTATACAGCTTAGTAGTTTATTATTTTATACACGATCTCTAAATTACTTTTGAGTTAACCCTAAAAAAAAAAAAAAATTTGTAAAATAAAAAAAAAAAGAAAAAAGAGTGTGTTGCTACATTTGGAGGCTCATCTAACTAGTAGATATGGAAGGTTATTCAGAGCTCTAAAAGACGATGGAAAGGCCATCTTTGATCCGTTTGAGCCTTTCTAGCCATCCCTTTTATTAAATATCCATAGTTAACCCTTTTGAGCCTTTAAAAAAAAAAAAAAAAAAAAAAAAAAAAAAAAAACATTTTCTTTGTCAACTTATCATCTTGACCCACTCCGATTTGGAGTATTACCCGATGTCTTATAAGTTCCATCACCTATTTATGTTTGAGAAAATGTAAATAATTATGTTGTTCAGTGAAGTTATGCCAAAAAAAAAAAAAAAAAACAAAAAACAAAAACAAAAGTTGTTGTTTCAAAAGAATAAAAATAGGTGAAATCCACCTTGCAACTTCCAAAAAAAAAAAAAAAAATTTTCTCTGCATTTTTCTCAAACATACACTTTGTTTTCCTTATTTTCCTTCTTTGTTAGCCATGTCCCTAGCCTACGTTTCATCCTAATAAAAGTCCTTCTTGATTTTAGGGAACTATAGTTTGAAGTAGAAGCTAGTTATATGGGCTAAAAAGATGTAGTGATGCATAAAAAAAAAAAAAAAGATAAATAAAGTGGGTTGACTAACATTTTATTTGACTTGAGATCGTATTATTTCTAAGCTAAGGGCATATTTATTTCATCTTGGTGAGAGCATGTGATATCACTTCTTTATTATTTTCTCTCTCAATTACCATTCATTGGAGTGACTATTTTTATTGGGATTAATTTATTTGTGAGAGTGTCACTACTTCCAGTGAGATTTTGGGGTTTGACATGTCATTCTTGAGAGTAGCTAAAACAAAGTCTACTGGGCTAATTCATGTGGATGGTTGATGTGGGTGTGATGTTGCTTTAGACTGGAGATAATGCTTATACTTTTATTTGAGTGTTATCATCAATCTGATGGAATAAATACGAGTGTTTCTATTAAAACAAAAAAAAAAAATTATTTTGAATTTGAATTTTGTTTTCGCTTTATTTGCTAGGGACTAGCAATAAGCTGGTTGGGGGGTGTGTTGAGTATTAGAAAATGCATATTTATAAAGGAGAAAACCGTCATTTTACATTTTAAGTCTTACTAACAACCCTTACTTTTATATATTTAACCTTCTTGTGATTTAATTACATGTGTTTTATTTTAATTAAGTATTTTATGTATTTTAGGGGCATTATAGTCATTTCACAATAAAGGAGAGATCAGACGGCAAAACGGACATCACTTTTGAACTCAGGACGGTCGAAAACCTTAGGAGGAGCATAAAAGGAAAAATGGCACTATTCACGTGTACGGTACTGTATACGTTACTGTTCACGACACTGTTCACATAGACGGATGATGACGTGGCATTGACCGATGATGTGGCATTGACTGATGAGGTGTCACGATCCTGTTGGACTAAAATTCTTATGTACTGTTGATGGTGACGTGGCAGCATATCAGTGGACGAAAAATCTCGCGTACGGTGCATGCATCACACAGGATTATTTTCAACCAAACCGCGTTACTGTTCATCCGGGTCAAACCGCGTTACTGTTCAAAGTCGGGTCAAACCGTGTTACTGTTCATCCGCGTGGTCAAACGTGGACTGTTGACTGATGACGTGGCGCAATCCTGAGCGTCCAAACTGTTTTTAATCCGATGGCCATGATTTACTCCATGTATCTATAAAAAGGGGGCCTCCCCCCCCTAATTTGATATCTCTGAATCCATTTTTGGACTCTGTTTTCTGTAATTCCCTCTCCATCTTGTATTTTCTTCGTATTTTAATAAATTCCCATTTTGCCCCTAGTTCAATTATGAGTGGCTAATTTTCTTTCAAGCTTGGGTTGAAGGTGAAGTCTCAACATGTGTCATGGGCTTTATTTGGTAAATTTATTTTCTCTTCCCCTCTAGTTTTTGTGGATGTTTTGACTTCTCGTCGACAAATAATACTAATCTTGTCTAGTACCGCCTTGGTTTCACCGGCCCTCTGGTACAAGGTTATTATTATTTGGCACGATAAGCCCTTAGCACCATATTGATTAGAGCGTGGTTCATGAGGTGTGGATTCCCCCCTCATGATTTAATTGGCATTAATACGGATTATTTAGCCCATGATGCATGTTGATACGGATCCAGATACCCAAGTACGTCATTTCAATAGAATTATCTTCAATTTATTCTCGCCATTGCAATTCCAATTTTAGAATTTATTCTCGCCATTTTAATTTAAGTTTTAGCATATACCAAATCATTTCCACCATAAATCCAACAACCCATTTACAAAATTAATTCTACACAATTAAAATCCACCTCCTCGTGGGATCGACACTCGTCACCATAGATCTATACTACAATAGATTCGTGCGCTTGCGAGTACATTAAAATTTGCACAACACACAGCGCAATGGGCCGCATATCAGCTAAGGTCTCAGGCTGCTGCTTTTTCGGAATCAAAATAATAGATGTATCATTAAGTCCCACCGGAAAGGAACACCTATTAATAAAGTTCAAGCAAGCTTGCACCACATCCTCACCAACAATATTCCAAAATTTTTTATAAAAGGCAGGATTCATACCATCAGGCCCTGGAGATTTTTCCGGATGCATATCAAACAAGGCATCTTTAACTTCAACAGCTGAGAATGGAGCTAAGAGCATCATGTTCTGATCCTCGGTGATGTTCTTCTCTACACATCTTAAAACCTCCTCACTACTGCAACCTTCAGTCTGAAATAATGTGCTGAAATAATCCACAATCATCCCATCAATCTCCTCCTGATTAGAGCTCCAAATTCCTTGTCTATTTCGCAATCTTTCAATAGAGTTCCTACGCTTCCTTGCTGAAGCCGTAGCATGAAAAAACCGTGAATTCCTATCTCCCTCTTTAAGCCAAAGGGATTTTGCTCTCTGCTTCCAGAAGACTTCATGACTATGGAGGAGAGCATTATACCGATTCCTGGCCTCCACAAACTCCTCCACACTCCCTTGGTCACGCCGCCCCCTTAACCGAGCCATAAGACATTTACAATCAGAGATACGCTTACGAAAATCACGAGCTAAATGACCCCCCCACTGGAACAAGTCAGCACCACACCGCGCAATCTTTTGCTGGATGGAACAACCCGAAGAAGAGTTCCAGCTATTTGTAATAACCTCAACACAATCCCGTTCTCGCAGCCACAAATTCTCAAAACGGAATCGCTTATGCCTACTGGTAGTATTAATAGGATTCGGATCCATGAAAATAGGTAAGTGGTCAGAACAAGAGGCCTCCAAGCTCATAACTTTAACCCGAGCAAAACGATGAAGCCATTCAGCTGAGGCTAGGACTCTATCCAGCCTCTCTTCCACCCAATCCACTGATCCTCGGGATCTCTCCCAAGTAAATTGATATCCTTCCATCTCAACATCCAACAATCCACTATCAGAAATAGCCTTCTTAAATCCCTGCAATTTCCACTGAGGATGCTCAAGTCTACATTTTTTCTCACTTGCTGCCAATAAATCGTTAAAATCCCCAAGACAAACCCATGGGGTAGTTGAGGAAGAAGAAAGAAATCGAAGTAAATCCCAAGATTGACGACGACGACTCGATTCAGGGAAACCGTAGAAACCAGTTAGCCTCCAATCCCCCAACCCAGCTACCTCCACATGAACATCAATGAAATTCCTCGCATAACTCAATAAAGAGACATTTGTATTGGCATCCCAAAGAAGAGCAAGCCCCCCACTACGGCCCACGCGATCAACCACAAAAAGCCCATTAAACCCCATCTTCCTCTTGACACTCTCTAATTTATCCTTACCACACAACGTTTCCATGAGAAAAATAATAGTAGGTTTTTTACATCTGACCAACTCAATCAAGACTTGAACTGTCTGTGGGTGGCCTAGCCCACGGCAGTTCCAACTTAACACACTCATTGTTCTCGGTGGGCCTTGATCACAAGTCCCACCGATTGCCCATTTTTTCCTTCCACAGAAATATCCATCTCCGGAGAAGCTACCGTATCCTCAAAGCCCACAGAACTTCGAAGCCCACCTTGAGATCTTCTTCTCTTTGACTCATTAACAATTAGTCTAGCTTCCCGTTCCTCGTCAAGAATCTTTTCCTCGCTCAAATCATTAATGATTCCCATTGTTGACTTTTCATTGATATGCAAATGTCTCCCGATTGTTATCAAGCTGTTGCTTTCCTTATTGATCCCCTCAATCCCCGCATTGATACTATAATCCCTTATGTTACGCATATTAGCTCCAGAATTTGCGTTAATAACCAAATCAACCGCCATTGCACCAGCAAACTTCTCGCTGTTTCCTTTTCCATTATTATTCTCTTCCGGCATCGTTGATCTCAGCCACTTTTCCCCGGAATTCATCAGGCTCCTCCTGCTCGGCGCTTTCAGCCAGTGACCATAAACCTTCACAATCTCACTCGACGGACAATCATACAACTTCGGACATTGTTTCTCTGTGTGCCCCAGTAAACCACAGATGAAACAGAAAATATTCAATCGTTCATATTTAAAGTCTATCCAGATCCATTCACCACCCTCCTTTTTAAGCTTCATCATACGCTTAAGGGGCTTCCTCACATCAATGGATGCCCGAATGCGCATATAGGTTCTCCAAACTCCCATGAAATTATGCTCATCGGAGTCCAAGAAAATGCCAACATAATCTCCGATATTCTTCAGAATTTTTTCAGACATGAAACCAATGGGTAGGTTGTATATTTGAATCCAGAAATCTGCAAGAAACAGGGGAACATTCTGCGGCTGTTCGTTCTCATCTAGCCTTTTAACCAGTAGAATGTGCTGGTCAAAAGTCCACGGTCCTGTCTCCAGTACTCGATTTATATCAATTTCATGAAAAAATTGAAATAAAAACAGCGTAGGCGATAAATCCTTGATACAGACACCCTTTCTTGGCCGCCAAAGAGAAGCCATTGTGTTTTTCATAGCAGCAAAATTAATCACCTTATCTGTCAAAAATCTGCCCACCAAACAACACCGGTAATCGATGTTGACCTTGTTCCCATCATCAATGTCCTCTCCTGCAATAATCAGCCCATCATCCTCCTCGTCGTCAATGGACATGCTGGCATATCCGTTATTAATATTAAAATCCGATTGTCTCTCATTGTTGGCCATCACAAAGTAGGAATATCAAGTAAAAAATACTTTCTACTAAACTTGCCCTAAAGACAAGACAAACGAAACTTGCCCCAGAGACAAGACATCCTTCTTCTTTTATCTAGCATCTAAGATATATCACTGTCTTTTCTGGACAAAACTTCCCTTGATCGCGGGCTTTATAATTATGATTAAAATAAGAAAAAGTTAAGAATGATGAAAAAATGAAGAAGAATGAAGGAGGCCAAGGGGAAATAATTTCGTGGGTGTTGGAAGGAAATAATATATTAATAAATTAATCATATCAATAAATATTGTTACTAGAGTGTTATATTCTCTTAATACCATATTAGTTGAAATAAGATTTTCAAACGATTCTTGTTAAGTCATGAAAAGTTGAAGAATTTATTTTGCAAATTGAACACTATATGCATATATTTTTTAGAGGACACACATACTTAAAAAAAAAAAAAGAATAACGCTCGTTGCCAAAAAAAAAATGTTGTTAACTAATTATAATTTTTTAAATGATAAATGAGCATTAATATGTACAAAGTCAAAAACTTAAGTGTAGATGATCAGATCTCCTACCAAATCTTCTAAAGTAATGAACATAGATATCAAATAAAAAAAAAGTTATTTCAACACTAGTTCTTAAGTTTTGTAAATTATATAAATAAGTAGTGTAATGAAAATGTTATTAATATTTTAGTAATCTAACAATAGTTCAAAAATAGTGTAGGGCATATACATTCTTATTACATGTAACTATAAATCTCAAGGGTACAATGATGATGATAACAACAATAATTGTAGTAATAGTAAAAATAAATAATAGTAGTAGTAATAATACAAATAAAAATATTAGGCTTGCCTTGACTAAAAGAAAAAATACAAATAATAATAATAATAATAATAATGATGATGATGATAAAAATAAAAGA
The DNA here is from genome assembly GCF_022201045.2 of Citrus sinensis. Classification (NCBI taxonomy): domain Eukaryota; kingdom Viridiplantae; phylum Streptophyta; class Magnoliopsida; order Sapindales; family Rutaceae; genus Citrus; species Citrus sinensis. The sequence continues at coordinate 9,061,704 of NC_068562.1, read as the reverse complement.
TAATTGTGTTTGAAAAGTAGTTTTTTTTTTTGTGCTTATTTCGTACTAAAGTTTAAATTTTGTTGTTAGCTTAACTTCTTCTTTTTTTTTTTTTTGAATCATCTTGGGAAACAATTTTTTTTTTTTGAATTTTTGAATTATAGAACATCCATCTCAGTAAAAGACAATATCAACAGTTCTCTTTATCCCTTAGGGATTATTTTATCTTTTTTTCTCTAATGCTGCATAATTGAGCAATTCTTTTTAACATTTTTTAATTTATAAATTGAGTTTTTATTCTACAGGTATTCTACGATTTCTCCATCTTGAAAGAGCAAGCAAGCATTAGAAAAATTGAAATGAAATATTTATTTTTGTTTTATTTTTTACTTTTTAGCATATCTAAAGGTTCAATTGTGCTCTAGGGATTCTAGTGAAATTAATAATGTGAAATTCTATTATTAAGTATAGATCAAAATCATATCAGTAAATATTGTTACTTGTATCATAATGTTGTGTTGTAACACCATATTAGTTGGAATATCCATTCAAATATATTAAGCTCAAAAAAAATAAAAAATTAGCTACTAAGATAATTTTTTGTTAAGCCATGAAAAATGATTAACTTATTTTGTTTGTACAAATTAAGGATGATCAAATTCTTGATCATATCTCCTGAAATAATGAATACTGATCTTAATATGGCCTATTCTGTAGATTATTTCTCTCTTTTCTGACTTTTCACCATTTGCAAGTATCATGTATATTAATATCATGTATATTAATTAACTAATATCCTTAATATTTATCCAATCCAATTATGTACACCAAACTACTTATGGTGTGTCTACCTCCTGAATAAAGGAATCGCAAATTTCATTGAAAAAAAAAAAGGTACCAAAAACAATAGATAATTAACCTTTTTTTTTTCCAAAATGGAAGGATATGTTTTATAAGGATATTATCATTTTACTCCTTAATAGTTTTTGACCTATCATTTTATCACCAAAATTTTCTGACAATTCTTTCTTCTCACTTGATGTTTCAATTTTTATTATTTTACCACTAAATTATTAATTTTATTATTTGTTGATGCCACAGGGGTATTTTAATAATTTCAATAGATTCAGTATTTTAAGAATTTCACAAGATATAATATTTATAATTCTATCAATTAATTATTGAAGATAGATAAAATAATCAATTGATAAAAGCATTGTTTCTTTGTATTTTATTAATTTTGTATTTTATTTTAATTTAGAGGGTTAAATTACACTTATATAGTTTATTAGGGATAAAATGAACTTTTACTATAATTTATGTAAAAAAAATCTTTAACGAAAATTTTAACTTTAACAATTTAGTGGTAAAATGATAAAAACTGAAATATTAAATAAGAAAAAGTAACTATTAAAAAATTTTGATGGTAAAATGATATGTTAAAAAATATTAAATAATAAAATGATAATGTCCCATTTTATAATTACAATGCTGCTGCCGCTACTAACTTGATTTTTATGTGCCATATCAATTAGTATCAGCATTATAACTAATTATTAGATATTTCATTTATTATTTATTCTTTTAAAAAATCAAATTACTTTCGTTAAAATAAAATTATATTTTGATTTAATAATATAATATATATGTATAAGCATGTTGTCTGTATGGGTTCGTTTTAACTACTATCAAATTTACAGGAGCCCCTTGCACTTCTTTCATTTAAAATTTGTTTATAAGTCTTAAAAGGACAAAAGTACCCTTCTTGACGAATGTCTGACGAAAATAAAACAAGTTACAGAAAATTCATGAATTGTCTTGTATGTTCAGCATCTAAGGTACATCCCTTGCACCTTGACCTCTGGTCGGGTTATCGCTTTAGCTTTGATGCATAGAGTGCAAATGGGTGTGATCTTTGTTCAAGTGTTTTACTTGCAATTGGCTGGAAAGTATATATCACTGGAAGGTATACGGGATGCAGATCCTAGGCTTGTATAGTAGTTGCAAGCAGATCTTGGAGACGGATGCTGAGTTCATTGATTCAAATGGCTTGGGAAAGGCATTTTATTTTTAATTTATAAATTTAAGGGTATTATTGTCTTTTTATTTATATTGGTGCTTTCCATCTTGGATGTGAACAAGTAAATATTTTAATACTTATAACAATAATAAATAAAAAGAGTGCAAGTGAGAAGCATCATAATATTTTTTAATATTTTATGAATAAAAAAAAGTATAGAGTGTTTAATTAAATTTAACATTAATTAAATCACAAAAGATAAAAACCGTAGTAAAATAGCTTAACCCTGTTTTTATTGTGATTTTGACAGGTAGATGAAAGTAGCGGAATCCTGTTTTATTGTGATTTTGATAGGTATACGAAAACAATTAAACTCTGTTTTTATTGTGATTTTGATAGGTATACGAAAATAATTTTTATTGTGATTTTGACATGTATACGAAAGAGGAGTGCTACGGATACTCGCGAGTGTCTCAGTCGCCGCTCTATAAATAAACACGTGTCAGTTTTATTATTTTAAAAGTTTCACCCCCACTTTTAGTTACGTAAGACTCCAAACTTTTATTCATTATAAAAAAACATCATTTTTAAATTACAGATTTATCCTTCAATCCATTTTTCATTCTTTTCTTCCTCAATTTTTCCTCCATCCATTTCGGGCCCTCAAGCCTTCTCCCTCTTTGTCTCACTAAACTCACTCGATTTCGCCATTTCATCAATGGCCATTATCCTCACTCTCAAATCCACTCTCACCCATTACTCATCAATAACTCTTCGAACCACTTTCATTCTTCCCCAACAAAAATACCCACCCAACAGAAAGTTGCTCCAATTTTTTCAACCATTCAAAAAGGGCTTAGATCTGCTTATAAATAAAATCTTCAGTATAACACCAAAAATAAAAAATAAAAATCAGAAGTCTTGCAAATTTCAGGATAGTCATCTCTTAAGCTGGGTTTTTGTTTAACTTTTTCTAAAAAGAAAAATTTTCATAAGAACTTATTAAATTAAAGCTTCATAGAAAAAGGCGGATGGATGCATGAGATTCCTCTGTTGCCACCATAAAATGGAGAGCCTCAGCCACCATTATTCTCTTTTTCTCTTTCACGCTTGGGAAAGCGGTTCTGTTCTGGTGTTGGGTTTGGTTTGGTTTGGCCTGCAGAGAGAAAATGAATTGAGTGATGGTCATAAATGGATTATGCATGATTGGTTTTAAAAAAAAAAAAAAGCGCTTTATGGAAGAAGATTTAATAAGGATATTATGGTAAAATTAAATAGTCATAAATGAACTGAAAAGAAAAACACGTGTCAACACAAGAAACAAGCGACTGAAACAGTCGCCCATAAGGGCTACTGTTGCTAGCACTCCTCGTATACGAAAATAACTTAACTCTGTTTTTATTGTGATTTTGACATGTATACGAAAATAACTGAGCTCAGTTTTTATTGTGATTTTGACACGTATAAGAAAATAGCTGAACGTGATTTGACAGGTATACGAAAACGTATAAGATATGATAGGACCAATCTACGTTACAGACTCTGTTAGTAACAGACCTGTAATCTCTGGATGTGGAGAGAGAAAGATGGACGGTCAGAAAAATAAGGGGAAAAAATCACCAAAGCACAGGAAACCGACTTTAACGGTTAATGTGCAACCGAATGTGAAAAGTAATAAAAGGACACGTGGCTAGAGAAATTAACAGAATTAATTATATTTTAATTAGGTTGGTGTTAAAGATAATGTCAATTTCGGTGAAATATCGGTGAAAATTGGTCGGAGTAGTACAAAGATCAGCAGGTGACTATGAAAAATATTGGGCAAACCATAACCAGCAAAGAAAACATCTAGAAGTATGAAGATACCAGCAAATGGGACGTGGTGGAGACGAATTAGTTACTGTAGTAGCGAAAGTGTATAACTAAAATTACAAATGATGGGTTGTTCGTGGGTAGATATGACTAAGAAATATGAGAGATATATATGTGAATCCAAGGTTGATGATGACAGTATGGTTGCATCGGATCTGAAGCAGTTTCCTTATACTGCCGAAGAGGATGACCCTGGCACAGCCGGGAGGAGAGCATTTTGTCACCCGAAGAAAACCGGAATGGCAGGTTCCATATATAATATCCCCTTCCATCCGCAGTCCACGTGCCACGCACCCATACATTCTCTTGTCAACTCACAGGCTAACAGCGTCTGTAACGTAGATTGCTCCGATATGATATCATTTTAAAAACTTTAAGGAGTTTGCCTAAGTTACAATTCATGTAACTTACAGCCAACTCCTCTGCCTTGTTTTTCAATGCCTTTTCTCTCTCCTCAGGACACATGGCTGCCAACTATTAGGTGTGTATGTTACCTTAAATGTAACATAGCAAGATCCAAACTTTAATTGTAGGTGTACCGAACTCAGCAATTAGGCTCAGCTCCGGTCAGTTCCCCAACAGTTGCCAGGACTGCGTAATCGAAAAGCACCCATGTGGACCCCACTAGCTGCCAGAGTATTTACACTCCTCCCCAAACAAAGCAATGAAAAACAGTTTCCGTAGTTCATTTTTCATTGTTTTGTGTTTTGAAAAATGAAAATACTTTTTGAAAACGTTCTCAAAACCACCGAAAATCTGTTTTCTGAAACCCCTGCATCAATTTCATTTTTTTTTGCAAGTTATCGCATCCCTCTTTTCCCAAAAAAAAAAAAAGTTATCGCATCCCTGTTCATACACAAAATCAACAAATTTGGGACCCCGGAAACCTTCTAACGGCTTTTCAAACCCTAAACCAATTTCTCACAAAACATTATCTAATATTTTTCCACTTCGTCATCGAATTCGAGGAATCCCACGCCTAGATTTGGCGACGGCCACTGCCCGTGACGGTGGTGCTATACTTGTGTTTGGTCGGAGAGTTGAGAGATCAATCGCCTTAGGCAAGTGCGGTCAATCCAAACTTCTTCTGGTTTTGTTAATTTGTTCGTAATTTTGATTTCTATTTTACCAAATTTGCAATTTAAGAGTGCCTCATTTTGTTAAGCATTTTAGTGAAAGCTACTAAACGACCCCCTAATTCTCTGTAAGTTGCTGCTAACTGTAGGGGAGGTAATAATATGATGAAGCAGCATCATAAATTGACATTGTTTCTGTGCTTGACATGGACCATAACTCTTCTTTACGGGGAGATGTTTGCATTTTGGATTCCCACTCTTCGCTCTTGTTCGTGGCCATCGTCTTCATCGGTAATTTCATTTACAAAGCGTATCAATTTTGGACTTTTGTAATGCATGAATTTTTTTATGTGAATTTGTTCCTATAGTATTAATGTTTGTTGTAATTTTGAGTTTAGATGGATGGAGTTGATGGTTATGATAAAGTTGCCGTTATTACGGATCCACAGGTGATTAGTTTGCCCTTGCCCTCTGTTGCTGCTATGCTGGTAGTTCTGTTTTGAATTACTGATATTATTTGTTAGCTTTAACAGATCATGGATAAAACCTCCCTCCATTTGCCTCCAAAATCACTTGCTTTAGAAGTCGCACAGTTCTTTACCGATTTGTATATGCGCAGAGCATTCTTTGCTTCCATCCTGCCTTTTAAACCTGATGTGATTTTGTTTTTGGGTGATCATTTCGATGGGGGTCCTTATTTGTCTGATGAAGAGTAAGAGCGAGGCTTGGTAGAATTTTCCATTTTCAATAAACAATTCTGACCCAGGATTGCCTTTTTTAACATTTCTTTCACTGATTAGATGGCAGGAATCTTTAAACCGTTTTAAGCATATATTTGGCTTAAAAAGTCAAGATAGATTCAGAGATATCCGAGTTCACTTTCTTCCTGGAAATCATGATAATGGTTATGCAGCTCTGCTCTCTCATAAACCAGAGGTATTATGCCATTTCTATCTTAAAAAGTACTCTTTTTTTGTTCAGATAAAGTGTTAAGTTAGAGCTACTTGAAGGATATGTCTGCCATGAAACTTTATTTATTATGAAAAAGTATTGGCAAATTTTTATTGTGAATGTCATTAATTTAAGTTTTATAAGATTTATTTGTGAATAATCCTGTTGAAATGCAAAGTTTTTCGGAAGTCCAGGGCATGAGATGCATTGAATTGAGTACGGTGAGTGGATTGTGTTATGTGTATTTTGAAAAAATTTCTTCTCCAATGCTCAATAGTAAAATATGTGCTTTCTTAGACTTGAAATAACTTGTTTATTAAGTTATAATTTACATGTTTACAGATCGTTCGACGCTATGAAAAGGAATTTGGGAAGAGAAACTACCGATTTACAGTTGGAAAAGTTGAGTTCATTGTTGTCGATGCTCAAACTCTAGATGGTAAATTAAAGTGGCCAACTCTTCTTTGACATGGCATTAGTTCTATTACTATAGAATAAGGGTGTTGTTTATATCTTCTAATGACTCTGGAATCACTTCTTTTTCATCCCCCTCATGTACATTGATCCTGTAATCTATGAAATTATATTTAACATCTTGAATTATGGCGATACCTATAGTTACCGACAGAATTCATTCTATAGATTAACTGTGTTTTGTTATTTTCTAATTTCTGTTTTCTTAATTTTTGCTGTCAACATTGTTGGATATGGCCGCTTTTAATAAAAAATAAAACATTACAGACATTTGGAACCTTATCGTAAGACAGCAATTCGGACTTTATTTATTGGAAAGTGTTATCAAATGTTAGGTGCTGCATTTTAATTGAAATAGATCAATTTGGGCAAAAGGGTACAACAGCATGATTATGCCTATTTGTTTTATTGGTTTCAAACTTCCTAATCTGTGTTGACTGTTGATGGCTTCAAAGCATTAGTGTCCCCAACCAACATTGTTGCCTGAAAAGGATAGAAAAGATGAGGGGAATAAAAAAATCATGATAAAATCAATTAATTTTGAAAGAGCAAACTGCCTTAAGGTAAAAAGCAGTTTGCCAACCACTACTTGATAAAATTAGTGTCTGCAGGTGCTTCCCTGTAAAGAGTTTCCTCAGAATACTGATTGAAGGGATGTCATTTTTGAAATCTCCAAGTAATTAAAACTTGTTGGTCTGAGACAAAATCTTTATTTCTTGCAGCAAGAGGGTGTCAATACAATCTTTATGGCAATCTACTAGGGCATGTCTGCTTTTTGCTGCACTCTAAAAGAGTTCTGTGTTCCCTTTAGACATCTGTGCTTTTGTATGATGGGGATTGGGGTTTGCTAATACTACGAGTTATGCATAAATTTCTGCTGATTTTAGATACAATACTATTCCAGGTAATGAAGAATTGAAAAAAAAAAAAATTGTAACTACTCATTGTTTCAAACTTTCATCAATTTTATTATTTTACTTCTCTTTACTTTCTCTTTCATGCCTGTTTCTTTTTTCCAATTAGAAAGTGAATTTTCATAATCAACCAGTAAGTTCCAGCAAATAATTTCAAGCCCTAAGAAAATCTGTAACCATAAGATGGTTCTCTAGCATTTTGAGAATAAAGCACTTTTATTTGCTTGATTATCTTTTGGAATGAAGCGTTAAATCTTGTATGTGAAGTGTTTATTGAGGTTTGTGTCTGTAGAGGTTTGGACCATTTGCATCCTTATTTATGTTTTCATGCTTTAGGATAATTATTTGCGTAAAATCTCTATGGTTTTATTTCTGTTATCATAGTACCTGTTGTTGACTGCTCAATCAGAGGAAGTAAATTCAAGCGTAGTCTGCTCTGAATTTTTTAGGGATTTTATCTCTGAAGGAAAATGAATTAGATATGTTGTTTGTAGTGCAATTGAGATGAGTCACTTCAAATGATAACTTTTAAATAAGTATAGGTTGGTGTCTCTTAGAATATCCTTAGAATTTAGAATGTTCATAAATAATGCAAGTGCTAATGCCGTGTACAGGACATCCAGAAGGAAACCTGGCTGCTGCAACTTGGGATTTTGTTAAAAATGTATCTATAGGTATTTATATTAACTTATTTTTCCGGATGGTGTTAATCACATAGGAATAGTTTATGTATATTTTTTCACATTCTTTCAGATTTTCAATTGCTTCCAAGGGTATTATTGACACATATTCCATTGTATCGGAGAGATGAGACTCCTTGTGGCCCTCACCGTAGTTCTCCAATTATCAATCAGGTATTACTTTTTTAGTTTTTGAGAAGTTAAAAGTTTAAGCAAACATGTTATTTACAGTTACTGTTCCAGATACATTTTTAGGGCATTGCCGTGATTTTCATGTTATTTTGAGGAATTTTCTATCAGAATTCCTGTACTTTTTTCAGTATTTGAATGTTCAATTGAATAATTTACTTTATTGTCCAGCGGATCGTGCGTACTGGTCACAGCCAAGAAATATTGTAAGCTTATCCTTCCTTCTCTATGCAATGGACGACAGAATTGCAATAAAATCTATTGGTAGTAGTAGAGCACTATTTGATAGTCCCGTAATACAGGTACCAAAATTACATCACTGAAGAATCATCAAACCGCTTGCTCGACTTGATTAAACCTGTAAGTTCTCTTTACCATTATTTGTAGATCCGGTGTATGGTTATTTTGTGCTGATACTGATGTGGGAAACATAGTAAAGACATCATTCTTTGTATAACACCTCTAATGATGACTTCTATGCATATCTGTCAAGGTGGATGCCATGTAAATTTTGGCTGAGTGCCCAAATTTGGCGATCACACTTAAAATAATAGAAATATTTGAATTATGTTGCTTTTCACTATCCTAGGAGTATCCCAGTGCATTGCGTTTTGAACGGCATTTTTGGAAATCATTTAAGAAAATGAAGTGGTGCTTCTAATTTGGTATTTTCAAAATCTGATAATGTGGCGGGTATTTTTCTTTTTGGAGGTAAACTTCTTTTCCTGTATTTTTCATACTTATGACCTGTGTAAATAGGGCTTTATTTTAAGTATTAATTCAGACTTTGTATAATAATTTATTATTGGAATAAAGTTATATTTTATCCTCTCTCTAATTCTGCTAATTTTCTCTAACTTTTAGAAAATAATTTTTCTTTTTTGTATATTGGTTTTGCACCAATCTGTTAGTAGTAGTAGAGCCCAACCTCTGATTGATACGTTTTTGCAACTAACACACGGCAGGGAAACCTGTTTCACTTTTCTGGTCAGTTTTCAGTGACCAAACTTCACCAATACTGCTTATGAAACCAAAAATATCCCGACAACAATGTTTCCAGAAGAGTCATTGCGAACCAGCAAGTAAGCCTTTTCTGCCACCAAAATACTTCCCAGCTTCTTACCCAAAAAAAAAAAAAAAACTTCCCAGCTTCCATTTTGTTGATATCCACTGTTGTTGAACCACACCCAGCCTTCACAGTGCACATAGCCCTTGGTTTCTATAGTCATGGATCAGTATGTCATTGTTTAAAAATTTGCTGGGGTTATGTGAAATTAACCAAAGTGGTCTTTTCCCATGTTATAAATACTATGACTTATCTGTAATTGACTGTAGTGCAGACTTCATTCCAGTCCAAAGTTCATATTTTGTCTTTTATTCAATGGTCTAAATATAATTTTTTGGTTCTAAGTTATTGCATCAATCCATCTGCTTTGCTTTTTCATAACCTTGGATTGTACAGGTCTCCTTTATATTTAAGAAAACAAAAACAAATGGTGCCGGTGTAAAAATAAGGGATGGGCCCTTAGTATTTGTGACGTTTCACACCATTGCATGAATTGTGTCTATGATGCAGAGGCCTGTCCAATGATGATATGAGTTTTGCAGGTACTTGTCTTATCTGGTCATGATCATGACCAGTGTACGGTTTCCCATGAGTCCAACCATGAGCATATAAAGGAGGTAAGCAGTTAGTATTTTGACTAATACAAGTTTTACAGAGAGATTGAATATAATTGATGATAATATGCAGCACACTGTAGGGACAATAAGTTGGCAGCAGGGAAACTTGTATCCATCGTTCATGCTATTATCTGCCAGTAATTCAGCTCTTTTAAACATGTCCAATTTGGAAGAAGCAGTTCTTACTCGTCTGTGTTTTCTTCCAATGCAAACACACATTTATATAGGGTAACTCTCCTGGTTGATGATTAAAAATGATCACTTTTGTATTTAAGCTTATCAGTTGGGTATTGTTCAAATCTTTACCTGCTGTATTTGCTTATTATATCAGGTATCTGTTGCTGTTCATAGTGACCCTCGTTACTCTCCTCTTTTGGCCAACTGGTGGTGTGAATTTTGGGTGCCACTGCAGTGATTTTTTGGCGTATGGTAAACAGCTCTTTAAAGTTGGAACCAAAGAAAAGACTGAAGATGAGAATTGTGAGTACGAGATGGTATGGGATGCAGAAGGATCCATGCACCTTGTTCGAAAAGCCACAAATACTCCCATTACTCGTGCAAAGGACACATCAGGGACAATGGAAAGGTGCTTCAACGCCATATTCTCATTTACTGATACCATTTATTATAACAAGTGATACACTTTGATTCGCATCTCTGGTTACTAGTATATGTTCTCTTACAGTTATTAATTTATTTATTTTTTTGTGGTAGGGGTAATGCTGTGATGCGGCACACAGCTAAGAAAGGTAATGCTCAGGAGGTAGAGATCTCTATGAATGTAGATGATCCCATGACAAATCTGCCACCAAGAACAAGCAAATCAACAGCAAAGTTCATAATCCATAGATTGGTGCGTATGTTCCGAATGCTTACAGTCATTGCTGTAGTAAATATTCCTCTCTACATGATGTTGCTGTTCAAGGATTGGATTGACCAATGATGTCGAATCTGAACATGCACATGGAGATTCTGCCTAAATGGTTTGAGATGCACAATTGAGAAACTGTAAACTCCATGTTTATCAGGATTAGGAATTACTTCTCAGGAACCATCGATTCATGTGTAGGCCTTTTATTCCAACTCTGAAACTGTGTGTTTTTTGGCGAATTTTCAAATAGAATTTTTCATTTTGCCTTTACATAATTATACATACATTCAGTAACTATGGTTTACTTTCTTCGCCCAGTTGCATACGTTCAATAGAACAATTATGCCTATATAATAAACTCCAATCAAGCTGCAAATTTCCTGGGCCTGGATAAACTTTCTTCCTCGTTCAATCCATTTCCTTCATTGCCAAAGTATTGTTTCATAGTATTAGATGACTCTTCTTCCTCCTTTGAGCCATTCCCCCCTTCTCCGACACTCGTTATTCTTATGCTTTTGGAGCAATGTCCGTATGTCCAACTACACACAACAGAATATTGCAAATTAATAAAACTCACAAAACCATTTCTAAATAAGGATTACCCGTATGATAAGAGCAATAATTGAGAACGTGCTAGAAGAGCCGGCTGGAATTTGCAAGCTTGAAGAAATGGAACTTGCTTGCAGCAATGGAAATGAGTTTAGGCTAATGTTTATTGCCATAATCATCCCTGTAGACCACAGTGGCGTAAGCTTTATGAGTGCTCTGAGCTCTTCTTCTTTAGGATTTCTAATGATGCAAGCTTTATTTAGAAATCTGATAAGGAACAAAAGCGAAAACAGCTCATCGAACTTTCATATTTAAAAAATGTAGTTGAGGCAGTGGTAATAGTGTGTTACCTTAATCTGTCACTTGGCACAATGAGTAGCGAACTCTTAATGTTATGGTAACACCAGCTAGCATCTACCGGAAGAGGGGAAATTCTCTGTTCTTACAAGCAACAACCACCACTTGTGCGAAGCCAGTGAATAAGCCCTTGCTTGCTTTCAGCTTGTCATATAAAGGAGAAACAAGGGAAAACAAGAAACATAACAACAGCATTAGGATAGCAGCAACTGTGAAACCAAATTTCCATCCAAGATGATCTTGAATGTAAACAATACCGGTGAAAGCAATCAGGACAGCAAGAGCTGCGGAAGCATTAGTACCAACCAAAGAACCTGTCCACGACCATTTCATTCTTGGGGCTATCATCTCTTCTTTCTAATTGACCTTCTCCAGATGCCAAGGAACAAGGCCTAATGCCACCAGCTCCAATGGACATGAGGGCGAATGTAGAGATTAGTAGTCATTTGACCTGTGCTTGGGGATTCACAGCGTTGGGATAATTGGCTACATGGGGCAGGCTTCACTTGTGGAATAATTGCTGTTAACCATCCCCTGTTTCATCGAAAATTCAATATGATCTCTCAAACAAACTGCTTGTGTAAAAATGGATTTGAAAACTTGTACCAGAAGACTGGAGTAGGGAAGCAAAGCCAATGGTGAGGAATCGATCCAGATAAGAATCAGAGAGAAAAGCACCCAAAATAGGCATGAAATTCAGAACAGCATTCCGTACCAAAAGAATATGAGTTTCTTTTGCAACTCTTATATGATAGTCTGTCATCAAGTACAATATCACGTTTGACCCCAGCCCATGGCTTGCTGCCTTCTCAAATGCCTCATTTGCCGCTCAAAGGCACAGCATAAGGATCAAAAACCTTATTTTCACTTCATCTTTTGTTCGACTCCCCAAAACATAATAAAAAATCAAAGATTGAGCTTATGTGTAGCTATTGGCTCGGCACCTTTCTCAAATGCCTCATTTGCATGCACCAAATTAGCCCAGATTGTACCTGTTTAGGATTAATGGCTCTATAGATGTGTTTCATTTTAAAAATGCTAATCATGTTGATCATTGCAATAAATATCCAGTATTCATATGATACAATCAGTGATGGAGCCAGAATTTTTGTTTAATACGGGCCATAATGAAAAAAAATATAAACTTGACTAGCCGTAGCATAAATCTATAAAATTGAAGATGCCAACAGTGGGGCTTTAAAGCATGAAAGTTAGTAGGCTACAGCAAACTAATGTAAAAGCTGAGGGGGGAAATTAAAGCATAAAAATTACGTAAGTAAATTAATTTTTAAAATTATTATTATTTTTTAAATTTCCCTCATTTTCTCTTTTGACTTGGAGACGTATGAATACCGTTCCGCCTCTACATGTTAATGTCATTGAATGATTGTATTTAAGATGATACAGATTTTAGAAGAACGTGACAATTTTAAGCATTTGCATGGTAAAAAAGTCACACGAGCTCCATTAATTTAAGTGTCATTATTATTTAATGTCGTGCATGTACCTACAAAGAAAAAATTGCATGGTTAAGAGGCCACCCTTTCGTCTGTTTGGAGTTGCTTGTTAGTGGCTCATGATCACTTTTCTATGACTTGAAGGAAAATTCTACTAAATAAAACAAAATAATTGAAGTGTATGAAATATTCCAATAAGATAAATAAACTTCATACACTGCCCTTTTTATATGGGATCTGATACCATATTAATTAAATTACTGTTTAATTTATTTAATAAATTGGATCACTTTATTCTTTTTAAAGATATCGAACCACAGATTTCATGTCATATGTGTTAAATTTATCTTATGTTAATCTTCAATACTGCCGAAATTGATTAATTTTGAAGCGAATGCATGTATTTAAGAATGAAAATAGATAAGTACGATCCTCTTCATTTGATCTTAAATAATAACTAATAGGGATCTAATTATAATAATATAACTAGAAGAGGCAAAAATAATAATATATCTAATAGTTTGGGTCAAATTTTAAACAATTGTTATCAATAGAAATTACAAGAATTCTCTCGTTAAATGACTTTGCATATTAACTACTCTCTATCCAGAAAATGCAACCATCTAAACTGATATTCACAATTTTCTACGGGTCCCACCTGGCCAGACACGTCAGAAATGCCACATCGTCACTTCTGTAACTATCTTAACTGATTTTCGCACCATAAAGCTTCACATCTCTTAAGTACACTAAAAGCCATACATGCAGAAGGTTAATCGGATGTGGCCTCTTTTTCTGATTGGTAAGAGGGAAAACGAGAGGGAAAAAAAAATAACACTTTTAAGCGAAAGAGTTGTCCCATTAACAAAGACGATATCCGAAAGCAAGCATCCTCGATCGTCGTACTGCTCCTATAACAGCACATACATTTTTCTGGTCAGATTTATGAAATTTAAATGAATATGGTGTAATATTTTTAGATTAAGTTGTCCGGTTTCACGTGTGCAAATTCCTCCACAAGAGGCAGCCTATCGAGGATGGCTACTGTCTTTTTAGCTAGAAAAGATGTTCATACTTTATAGAAGGAATCCCAGGTTGTGGGTTCCATTGAGTAAAGGACAGTAGAATGGGGACTAACAATACGTGCGTTTGGTCCAAAGGAGGAAAATGTGAGAGAAAATCTTCCAGAGATTTTCTTGCGGGGACAAGTAAAAGATTTGTCCCATTATTGAAATAATCCCAAAGCAACGCATTATTGTTCAACTCATTGTGTATTAACAGCTGGAACTTTCAGTAATGTCAATTATTGATTTCTAGGATCATATTAGTGTATTACATTACGCACATTATAAGCTCCCTAATTTATTTCAGAAAAAATATTAACCAAAGCTATCTATCAAACCTTAGATATGAACTCAAGTTAAAACACTGAACTTCATTGGATAAACACATTGCAAATACATATATAATATAGCAGTTGAAGAAGTATACGATAATTGCTATGTAAGAGACAATTTGTAGAGCAAACACCAGCCTAAAAAGAGTTCATAAATCTATAATCCTAGTTACTTTCTCCACCCAGTCGCATAATTATACATACATTCAGTAAAACAAATCATATCAAACCGATTGAATTCAAATCATGCTCCCAATTCCCTGGACTATGAGAAACTTTCTTCCTTCTTTAAGCCGTTTCCTTCATTGCCAACTCGGCTATTGCCTAAATGAAGTAGCTCTTCTTCTTCATCCTTTACGTCATTCCCTTCATCTCCAACACTCGTTACACGGTCAACACAAGGTCCATATGCCCAACTACACACGAGGAAGTATACCAAATTAACAAGACTCATTATAGCAAGAAGCCAATAGTAATTGTCGTAACGACCCTTGTTGATATTGCTCGATACCCAGCTCTCTTTCCCTCCTTTTGAAGTGATATGATCCACGGCACTTACTATAGCACTAGCTAACAAGTTTGCCACAGCCATCCCTAGACCAAACAGGGAGGCAGCTATACTTGACATACTCTTTGGGAACTCTGAGTAAAAGAACTCTGTTTGCGCGATTGCATTGAATGCTTCTGCTAAGCCGTTCAAGCAATGCTGTGGCACAAGCCACATTGCTGACATTTCCAACACGGCTTGACCATTGTTCAGGTAACCTTCTCGGATAGCTCTTCTTCGTCTAATATTCTCAACAAGTCCTGAAACTACCATTCCCATGCACGAGAGAAATAGTCCAATTCCCATTCTTAGTTTAACACCAAGCCTCACTGGTTTACCCTTCATCTTTGATGCCACTGGAATTAAAACACGATCGTAGAGGACTACCCATGCTGCTAAAGTAATTATTGTGAATGTGCCGAAAGAGCCTGCGGGAATCTGGAAGCTTGAAGTAACATGTCGATCCATGGAACTAGCTTGCAGCAATGGAAATGAGTTTTGGCTAATGTTGATCGACATCATTATCCCCGTGGACCACAATGGCAAGACCTTAATGAGTGCTTTGAGCTCTTCTACTTGCTCAATCGTGCAAAGACTCCATGGATTTAAAGCTGATCCATCTGGAGCAATGTCTTGTTCTGGACTTCTAATGAGGCAAGCTTTATTCAAAAACCTGACGGCAAAAGCAACAAAAGCTCGTGAAATATTCTAACTGGAAAAAAAAAAATGACAATGAGGTAGTTAACATATTACCGCAATTTGCTAGTTGGCACAATGAGCAGAGAGTCCTTCTGGCGATGGTAACACCAACTAGCATTTGGCGGTGGCAGGGCAAGTTTTCTGTTCTTGTAAGCAACAACTGCAACTTGTGCAAAGCCAGTTAATAAGCTACTGCTTGCTTTCAGCTTGACATACAAGGGAGAAGCAATGAAGAACAGTAAAACAGACAACACCATAAGGATTGCAGGAACTCCGAATCCAACTTTCCATCCAAGATGATCTTGAATGTAAACGATGGCAGTCAATGCAATCACGACGGCTATAGCTGATGTAGCGTAGTACCAACCAAAGAAGCTTTCTAAGACCCTCTCATTGTTGGGATTATCTTTTCTGTCCAATTGATCAGCTCCGAATGCTATGGAGCATGGCCTAATGCCACCAGCTCCAATGGATATGAAACAAAAAGAAGAGATCAGAAGTGTCATTTGAGCTGTGGTCGGGGATTCACAGCTCTGGGTTAATATGTTGCACGGTGAAGGCTTTACTTTCGGAATCATTGCTGTTAACCATAGGAGAAACATCCCCTGTGAAATTGAAAATTAGATGAGATTTCTCTTCATAAAAGCATAAGATAAAGCAATTCGAAACTAATTTCGTTGCTGATTTTAATTAAGAACACATTTTACCCAAATATCAGAAACGACATCAATATTTCAGCTCTGCCTGCACAAAGCTATTTCTAAAATGAGCTAATGCATTGGTGTGATTTCTTTTTACTGACCGTACTCGATGAGTAAAGGATTAACTAAAATCCACTGCGTATGTAAATTGGAAAAGGAGATTCTTGTTTGTTTGTTTCTCAAATAAACCGCTTTCTTCAGCTTCCAATCTCACTGAAACATGGGCAAGCTACCCTAAAAGGGCAGTAAAATTTTTCTACTGCCATTAAAAATGCGAAGGATTCCACAAGAGAACAAGGAAGAATCCAATTTACAGACTTAAAAATGCTTTTACATATACTTCTCGTGGGCCCAAGTGAAAATGACAGGCAAAATAATGAGTTGATGATAATAAATTGAATGCTAATGCTTAAACAATTAAGATAAAACCTTAGTGAAAATGACAGTCGCATTCAGCTAAAACCTTTGCCTTGCCTTGATTATCAATTTAGGAATGGTCAAAGCTATGATTAGTGTTGTGATTATTATAATAACAGAAATAGTACAAGAAACAGTGAAATTGTAAAAGGGAAAAGAAGATTTAGTTACCAGGAGACTGCAGAAGGAAGCCAAGCCAATGGTCAGGAATCGACCCAGATAAGAATCAGAAAGAAAAGCACCCAAAATAGGCATGAAATTGGTAGCAGCGGTCCAGAAGAAAAGCACATTTGTGCCGTTTGCAACTCCCAAATGATAGTCTTTCATCAAGTACAGTATCATGTTTGTCACCAGCCCATAGCTTGCCACCTTCTCAAATGCCTCATTTGCTGCTCAGTGCTCAAAACATCACATAACACAAAGTTAGAAGTACAAACAAACCCATTTAAAAATTCTGCATGAAGTTCAAGGACCACAGAAAAATCAGACAAGCAAGCCCCCCGCTGAGAAAAAGTTTAAAGAAAGTTCACGAATATTAAGTCATGCACAGAAAAACACACAAAGTCACAAACCCCACTTGAAATGTAAGATTTATTTATTGTGCTTATGATGATGTGCAAGTGTGTGAACTTGCCTATAATAAATGGCATGGTAATGAGGCCACCCTTTCTTCTTCTCTCTTGAACGTTATTAGCTGCTTCTTCCTGTTGCCTCGTTTCTCTTTGATCTGAAATTGCTTCCTCCATTGTTGAAACTTTAGCTTATAGCTTTAAGAGAGAGAGCCAAATCTAGCATGAAAAAGAGCTAGCCTTGGGAGATTTTATAGTAGCATGGGTTTCAGACAAAGATCTCCTTATAATCTTATTGCGTGTAATAAATAGGAAACCCACTTTCTTGTTTCAGTCCAGTGCCGAAAAAGTGAAAAAACAAATAATAATTAAATAATAATATTAAAAAAAAACAAATAATTGAGGCGAGCGGAACATACCATGATGTTAGCAGCTTTTCTTGTAGTTCACATCACCTTAACTTTACATCATTCTTTTTCTTTTATTTTTTAGAAAATAAAAAACAAGTTTTGAAATAAAAAAGAATCAAGAGGGAGGGAGGGAGGGAGGGAGGGAGAGTAGTACACCTACAAATCATCAATCATCATACTCCTTTTTTGGGATATGGTGTGGCAGGTCTCACGGTAATCAGATGGGCCACTTCGCCCTTTTGCTTTTCTTTTGTTGCAGCTTGAGTCAACATCGCCACAGTCATAGATAATGGGCAGCTAAGCTAAAAAGCGGAGATCTAAAAATCCAATGATGATGCATATATATATATAGGCTTTAGTGGATGATCAAAGACCAATCTTAAAATTTGTGTACGTGCACGTGGGGTATAGATGATAATAATCCCCATTAATTTATCTTTCAAAAGAAATAATTTCGATCAATGGGAAAGAGTAGTATTATTTTAACGTTCTTGGAAACTGCAATTTCAGATCAAGATTTGAAAGAACAACAAAAACAACCCATTTTCAATTTTTCATGCATTAAGGGTGCTGGCATGGGTTACACTTTACAGGGAAGAAATTTCTATTCGGAATCATTATGTATGTACAGTTTTGTACTGTGCATTTATCAATGTGGAAAAAAAAAATCTGTTTATTTGTGTTTCATTTTTACTGACTTTTCAGTTGTTGATTGATGGATCATGATGCATCAAGAAGGTTTTCTTGATTCACGAATTTGTTTAAACAATTCATCAGTTGGGTAAAAGGTGGCCAGAAGGTGTTGACATTTTCCTACTCTTTGATTTGCTCTCAGATTTGAAGTGAGTGAAAGGCTTTGAAGACATATAATGAGGGTAGAAAGTTTTATATTTATGATGTTAGGTGAAGATATATCAAATGTGGTAACTTTTTTTTTCTTCATCAAATTTTTGTACATAAACTGGCGAAATAGATTAAGAGTTGGCATTGAAAATTTTAATGGGTAGTTCAAAAATACCTAAAAATTTTAGGTTACGCAATTGAATTCTCGTAACAACTATCTGTTTAAATTCAGTAGTCCCAAAATACAATGAATAAAACCAATAACATGTAACACATGCTTACTCTTCCTTTGAATCAATGACAGCACGATTTTCCTAATTAAAAAGAATGTAACACATGTATTAATTTTCCAACCAAAAAAAAAAAAAAATTACTCATTGCATAATTCTAACTATCGTAGATTAATGAACCTTGGGTTTTAATTGATAATAAAATTATTAGCCTTTATTATGAAGCAAGTATACCAATGCTCTATATATATATAGAGAGAGAGAGAGAGAGATAGCATTTGTCTAAGATATTGTCTTACATAAAAAATAATAATAAAAGGCCTATAATTTAAACCTTACTCATATGAACTAACAAAGAATTAAAATACTATCGAGCGGAATAATAATAAAAATAATTTAATTAAAATCTTAATTTCACCACTAAATATTGGACACAACACAACTATGATTGAAGTATTTGCTTTAATAATTTCTTAGGACTTTATATCAACTTCATGCATCAGTTGAAATAATGAATAATGCGGCGTTAGGTTTGATTTGACTACAAGAAATCAATCCACTCAGTCACAAGGAAACATATACCACTTGCTCTTTTTTTTATTTAACCCATTAAAAAAAAATTAGAATACAAGCATATACCACTAATTTTTATTTAGTTTTAATTAACATTATTAGTGGATAAGATGTAAGTGGTAACATAATATCTTGAACAGTTACTGTGCATTCCCTTTCATTTCTCCAGAGAGGACATTGGCTTTTTCTTTGTGTTTTTATTCCTTTGATTTTCCAACTTCATGGAAAACTTTCTTTCATTTTCTTAATTAATTTGTCGGGGACTTGGATTTTCTCGTTGTCGTTACCCTCTTGAGTCAATCAGCTGAGACCAAGTTTCCTTTTCATAATCGATTCGAGATTATTGAATACTGTTGATACGAAAATTCCAGCTTCCATGTTCCTCCATTCAAATTATTCAAGATTTAGATACACCGCACGTCGATTTATTAAATTGACACTAATACTATAATGTACTTTTTATAATATTTTTTTCCCAAAAAAAAAAAAAAAAATCCTATCATCTTGTGACTTCCATGATCACAGAATCAACTTTTCTTCTTTTGCTTAGTGATATTGTTGTTACTGCATGCAGTGACATTGGCTACCGTATGCAATTGTGTAGTTAATCCAAGGCTTTGAAAATTATGAACAGAAATTTACGCAGTTCAATTGCTTACTACATAGTTGGTGATGATCTTCAGTGAATGACTGAATTATCTCTTTGTGTGTGTATCCTTCTTCTCAATTTTTTTTAAAAATATATATATATATATATAATTAAAAGTTTTCTTACACGTGGATTTCTACAATTATCAAATCATAAAGGTGTTTGATGAACTATAAATGACGTACGTGATGATTGTCATGTCAACTTTGTAATAGTAAAAAAAGAAATAATAATAATTAATTTTGAGACTAAACTAAGAACCATTAATTCATGAGTTTAAGCCTCAATCAATTATTTTCGTCTCATTTCCACCATACTAAAAGACAAGACTCTTGCCGGTTGATAAGTAAGGGTGATTTCTCAACTATTGAAAACAGACACTTCCCATTTGGATTTTAAAATCAGGGGTCGCAATATGACTATATATAGACACTTGGTTTGTAATATAACGTCGGTAAAGTAAATGCTATACATTCCAAATATAGATTTAAATAAGGCGCCATTACTATAATGAACGATAAAATGATTCCATAAGTAATATTTAGAAATTGAAAAAGAAAAAGAATGATCAACCGTCAAAGAATTTTTTTTTTAAAAATTACATGAGACTAATACTCAGATTACAACTTATATTATATGAGATTTACAACTGATATTTACAACCGTCAAAGAAATGTTAGATAAGGATATCTGCCTTTTATTTTTCTTACTTGCCTCTCCTTATCTTCCTAATCAATAGAAAAAAAAAAGTTGGCTTAATTGTTAGATCACATGTCAAGGAAAAAGAAACCGCGTAGCTGAATTTACAAATCTCACAATAAATCAAGGGGTCAGTTGAATCTGATAGCAGCCCCTAGAGAGGTCCCAAAATTGGTAGGGTAAAATAAGAAGTGGACAAGACAATAATAAAGAACGAAATAGTGCCACTCTATATTTTAGGTCTTGCGTGTTGCAATTTGTCCCTAAAGTTGACACTAAATAAGAAGACCGCCCCCCCCCCCCCCCCCTTCCCCAACTTTATTTTCAAACTCCAACGGCCTACTTCTAATAGTATAATAACAGAACAGCTCCCTTTTTTTTGTATTTCTTTTTATTTTTTTTTTAACTTTCTTTTCTCATATGTGAAAGTTTGAACAGCCAATGTGTTGTGTGAGGAAAGGTAGGCCAAAGCAAGAAGAAAAAAATCGCTTTATTATTGCATCTTATCTTTATCTTCAATAACATCAATATGCAAAGAGACACTTTTATCTGTTTGGTGGGTTGTATTAGCATCAAGAGAAAAATGTTCGAGATTTTGAGGATCTCTATCATTTTCAAGTGTATTTACAAGCCAATCATGGTATGAAAGCTGCGGTTTATGAATTATGAGGGGTTGTCCGGATCAGTAGGTCCATAGTTTGCACTCGTGGAGTTTAGGGTTTGATGAGCTCGCATGAATATTTCTCCTATTAAGTGTAGAAATAACCCAAAATCAGCACAAATCCCCTTTCTATCCTTAAAAAATTTTCAAGTCTTATGTTGCTTTCTCAAAATCTTTGACAAAATGAAACCGAACAAATTGTTAGATGCAAGCAAATTTTTCTTTGAGAAATGCAATAGGAATTTTGGTGATGATGTGTATGTTGACTAGGGAAGTGACCTTTATAAAAATAGATTGAAGTTAGCTGTAAAAGACCTTTTCGAAGTGATAGATGGTATTACTTTTTCCAAGAAATCATGTGTTGGTTGGGAACACAATAAGATTTGGATGATTTGCTGTTGTTTTCATGATAACGGAAGTTAGATTATCATTAACTCAAACAATAAATAGTGGGCCAATTTTGATGAATAGAGGCAAGTCAATCTTCAATTCTAGCCAACTTTATGCAGCCATGAAAAGTTGAAACTACCCCTATACTTAGTATATGGAAGAAACAATACAAGAAAAAAAAAATATATTCTATTGAAAGGAGAAGAAGAATCAAGCAATCAACTATGAATTATAAATCGCAAGGAATCTCATCATTTACGATTTGGAAAAAGAATGTTGGGGAAGGGTCCCCGAGGGCCCGTGCCCACGGCTAACCCATCTGAAAAGTGGACTCATTGGGTCCACCAAGCCGCTTGATTATCTAGGCCCCAAAGCTATCTGGCCAGTTTGATAATGATCTTAAACCAAAGATGGAAAAGGTTAAAGGGGTCGAACGTAATGATAACAGCACATGACTCGTTACACAACTGGCAGATTGGGCCTCTAGGCATTAGCCCATATTGCTTGTCTCTAGGCTCTACCCTCTTCCGCTAGGTTCAAAATCGAGAGTATCATGGCAACTATAAAAAACGTTAACGACTATTTCCATATTCTAATATGTAAATTTGTGGGAGAAGCATTTCTATTTTCCCACGGTGCATGTTTCTAATACAAATGCAAAAAGATGATACGGGGATTCTTTTTTTCTTTTTCTTTTTCTTTTTTCCTTTTTTGGGCATAAAAGTAAACTTTTAATGGTGGATTATCGTGGATGCTGAATTAAAATATGTTTTTATCGTAGATGCTGAAATAAAATATGTTAAAGACTGTCTTCAAGGTTAGAATTCATATTTCAAATTATTTGTCTAGGTTTATTTTTAACAAACCAGTACGCAAAAAATAGAGGGGACGAATTTTTTTATATTGTTTATGAACACGCCGCAAAAGTGGCTAACTTTCAAAAATATGCCCCTCCCACTCCCACTTTCTCAATTTTTTTTTCCTTTCTTAAATATAAAGTGCTTCAGTTCTGTTTTTTTTTTTTTTTTTTTTTTTTTTAATAATGATTTACAGGAAAAGTTTTTTGACATGCCACAATAGCGAAAGGCAAAGATTGCACAACTATCAAGCGGGGGAGTAACTAATATCTTGGGCCGTGTAACCCATAAGGCTGGGTAAATTGATTGAGGCTCTAAATCCATTATTTTTAAGGGCATTTTGTATAACATATGGTCTTGTTTGTGAAACATAGTTTCATTGGTGTCATGCTTGTGAACTTCCTTGAATTCCTTTCAAACTGGTCAGTTTCAAATCACACAATTAAGACTCGAGGCTTGGGAGGTCAGAGCAGTATTTCAATGGGCAGCCCTGCACGTAGGAACATAGATCACACGCAACACATACTACAGCATGCAGATAATATTCCCCATTGTTGTATAAAACGAAACAACTTGGTGAATTTTCAATGGTTTTGGATCTTGGAATCACCAACTCAAAATCACACAACAAATCCATTCAAACGAAAATTAGCAAATGGGCACAAATAATCAATATTATTAATACATCATTTGCAGGCGTGCAAAATCAGATGATACAACTGCAGATGAATCAAGCATCAGCCTCAGCCTCAGCCTCAACAGACCATTCTTGTAAAGTTGGGGTTGCAATTTTCACCTTCTTCATGTCGTGAATATTCGCTGATAAATAAATGGAAAAAAAAATGAAAAATACAAGCGCAAGTCAGATATACGAGGATGGCATTTTGCTACGTACGTGAGAGTCTTTGGTGAAAATATATAGTACAAAAATAACACATACCAGAATGAACTTCTGGTGTGACAGCTGCAGTGGCATCAACGATGACGGTTACAGATCGATAGTCATAAGCTATTGCATCAAAAGCAGTCTGCCTTATGCAGTTTGGAGTTTGAATGCCTGGATATATAGGTACATAATGGCATTATGAAATATGCATGCACACGCACAAATCACACAATTAATTAATTTATTAAATTGATGCGTGACTTGCTATTAACTAACGTAACATTGTTTGATTAATTAATCTCATTGATTTACCAGTAATGACTAAGCTATCAACCCCTGCATCTTGAAGGAATGAGTGCAGTGGGGTGGCAAAGAAGGCGCTGAACCGGGTCTTCGCCACCTTGTAGTCCCCTTGTTTGATCTCCAGGCCATCGACAAGTGCCGCACCTCGACTTCCCTTTATCACCGGACCAACTCTCCCGTTAGAGTACCGGTGCCGGCGAAATAATTCAACATTTGTTCCTGACGGGTCGTGCTCACGAACAACCTTCAGTAGTAAGTGCCATTTTTTTTTCCTCATTATATATCATCACCCAAAAAAAAAAAAATGCACATGTAAAGTATAAACACTACTATGATGATCATGATTGACTGATGCTCTCAATTATAGACCATATTTTATTTCTTGCTACAGAAGGAAATCTGTTGAAGTTCAGATTGACATATATTTATTTGTCTCTGGGATTTCAAACGGATAAAATTCAATTTCTAGTCATTGAAATGCTTGAGTGATTATATGAGAGTGAAATGAAAAGGCATATGTCCATTGAGATTTACCCAGACTATGCGAATCCCACGCTGCCTAGCGATTTCAACACTCTTAATAACACTAGGAAGTATGGCTTTGCCTCCATCCATTCTTGCCAATCCATCATCAGCTATAAAATCATTCTACAAAACACCAAAAAAAAAAAATGTAGAAATAAGTATAAGTTGAAACAAGGAGAGTTAATTTAATTTGCATATATATATATATATGGCAATCCCTAAGTTACGTTTAACGTAACATACGATCAGTGAAATGATAACCGTCAGATATCTTAAATTTGGATCTAACGGATATTATTAAATTTATGCAAAAACAGTTGGAATGGCAAACTGGCTGAATAGGTTAATTGAAGAGATGGGTTACCGGATGAAACGGTTTGAATGTTTTTTTGCAAACTCAGGCGATTGATTGCTCTGCTGCCATTGAATTACAGAAGGGCTCTGCTGCCGTTGAATTACAGAAGGGCAGGAAAGCCAAAGAAGAGGAGAAGAGTGAGAGGGGGATGCAATTACAAGGGTAGAAAGTGGAAGAATTTTCGATAGCAGGCCACGAGACTTGCATTATTTTCCCCTCTCTCGATTTATCAATGCCATTCTCCAGCTATCTCTCAAAATTTCCTCTTTATCTCCGACGTCCACATGGATGACGTTGTTAGTTCTCCTTCTCGTTTCTCTTTATTTTTTTTAATTTTTTAATTAATTTTGTTTGGTCAAAAAATTATTTCATACAAGAAAAGTAATAGCTCTTGAACGCTTTCGATTCCTTGTTGTCAGATTGATTAATAAGTAGTTTTAAAATATTATTAGCTTTAATATAGTCGGTCAATGGAAGTTCACTTAGCTACGTTCTTAAAATTTGTATTTGAGTAGTTATACATGGAATTTTTCTTTTCGACAATTGTTCAATTTTTTTCTTTTTATTTTATTTTTAATTTGCTGGGACTGCCTTCTTAATTATTATTGAAAAATTCATTTAATGCCTACATTTACAGAGAGGATTGCCCATGTATGTTGCTACCAGAGGCCTGTACCTCATGAAGCCTCCACTATTGTTGTTCCCTCTTGTATTAAAGAAGATGCGGAACAACTCTTTGAGATTCATAAAAGGATGGATGATTATGAGCTGAGGCATACACTGGTTGGCTTGGATGTGGGCAATGTTTAACCTTTACTTCGGATAAAAATTGTATGACCTTATTTGATACTTTCGCTTCTCCTTTGTTTAATTCAACTTCACATTTTTGCAGGGGAAGAGTTTTGCTTGAGAAAGGACCTTTTGAGCTTTCAAAACTGACCATGTTATAGATATCCAGGTAAACTTCATTTTGTTGTCATATTTTTTTAATGTTGGTTTCCCATGAAGACTTGTTTGATTTAGTTATATGGCTTTGTTAGAATCTACTTTGAGCTGTGTTATGCTTTCCTGGCTGGCTTCATTCCTGACACATTGCAGGGTTATGTAATTTACTCTGTGAAGTAAAAACTTAAGCAAGAGCAGCATGGCCTTCCTGGGGATGAGATTAAGAAATTGAAGTCGCTAGACACGGGGGTCTTGTATTTTGTCTGCAAATTGTCTATGTTTTTGTCCCCACAGTTTCGTCCTCGATGCATAATTCATTCTTTTCCCTTTTTTTCAAAATTTTATTTAAATCTGCTTCCTTTTCTATGCCATCTGGAGGATGTTTGTTTGTTTGTTTAAAATGACATTATATTTTAGGTCAAATCTGGAAGTTTTTTGGCATTTTGGATTATATTTTAAATTTGTATCTTTTAATTTCCATTTATTGCTTCCTCAAGGTTGAGTTTTCATGTTTGCTAGATATCTCTACGATGGGGGACCTGCATACTACACGTAATGAACCAGTGGACGGGGCTTATTGTGAATTTCCCCATACTTTTGTATCATTGTGGCGACATCAGTTCTTTCCTGAAGGGTTAAGTGTTACATTTTGATTATGACATCATGTTGTATTGCGGTACTGCATCAAAATGATACATAACATTCTTTACTTGTTTGCTGCTTAGAAGTTTCAGTAACTGCAATTTATATCTCTCAATGAAGCACAGACTAGTAATGACGCTGGAAACCTTTGTATTCTTGGACTATTTCTCGATTAGTGTGTGTCATCCTTGTCCCGGGGCCATGCCCTGTTATTTTTCTATGTTATTCTGAAGCATTTGTAATCTAGGATTTAACCTGTAATTACCTGGCTTTTGATGTGGGATGATAAGATATATACTCTTGTAAATGTTATTTCATTTTGTGAAATTGTTGTGGCATACATATCAGTTATGGTGGAAACATAACTTAAATTTCTTAGTTGCTACTTAATCAGATATCTACCAACACGTGCTGTTTTTGATTAATATGCTAATATTTTTCAGTGGTATAGTTTATTACTTTTGGCTTCTGTCTTTGCAACTTTTTATCTTTTTAAACATTCTATTGCTGTCCATATTTTATAAATCCGGTCTGCATATATCCTTATTGTAATGTTCCATCATGCCGGTGCTAAACATCTCTGACTCAGGTGGCCATTTGTTCCATTTTCTTTGTAATATCTATTGAAGACTATTCTAACCGATTAATCCACTAATAACTTCATTGTTCATGCAGAACTATATGTAATTTGTTTGATCTACCATTATCTACTTCCTAGTTTACTACAGCTGCCAGCTAACAATTTCACATGTGTCCTCAATTAAGCTGTGTGGAAGAAGAGTACGTTAAAGTTATATTGAAGTTTGAAAAGCCCTAAATTTGATTCATGACCAATCACATATATTAGTTTACATGATTTTGTGCAGAAGCTTCAGTATGGCTACAATTCCGTGCTTTTCCCTAAAAGACTTCAAATTTAAAATTGTCTTGACTACTTCATGTCTCTGCATGGTGCTGTGATCTGCACTTTGGATGTTTCAATCTAATTATCTTGCTGTGTCCTTTTACCACTTAAGGGAGTGTTCTCTTCATAGTTCCGTATAATTGATGACAACTGCAGATTAATAACACTGAATACACACAAACGACATTCTTCTGCATCAACCATTACAGCTGATGTTGAAATTCTGCTTTCTTATTCAAATTTCAAGTTTTGCAGACCTTCATGCTCGGAGTAAGATGGCTGGATGCCTTGGATTTTGCTGAAATTTTTTTTAAACTTTTCTTGATATCAACACTATTATTAGGTGGTTGAGCATGTATTCCTGGGGATTTATTGGCACTACTACCTTGTAACCTCTTCAAAACGATGACAATGTTGCAAATTTTTTTTTGTTACTATAGAGGTTGCTGGTTGCAGATCGGATTTTTATATGGAAACAGTCAGTTAATTTCCTAAGCATAAATTTTTGTCCAAGTGTATAATGCAAATTTCAAATGCCATTATTATTTAATTCTTCTGCAAACATTAATTCTGGCTTTCCAACACTTACCAGCTAGTACATCTACACACATTGCTAATTGAATCAAGGTTTGATACAACCAAAAATTGCGCAACTACAACAAGGAATAATTCACATTGGCATAATTAAAAAATCAAATTAGCATTGCTAACTGAAGTAGCCATTTAAGTACGATAAATAAATGGAAGAATCAGACCATTTTTTCTCTACACAAGTATTCTACATATCCTGAAAAATAAGCGAGAACAATTTCCGATCACTTTTTATGTGCTCCAACAGCTGGATTTTCATCTCGGTGGCTGCAACCGTCGATACTCGCATTTTGTCCGCTCTTCTCAGTTCTTGCTGCAATTTTTCCCTTTTCTACCAGCTCCAAGAGACCTTCTTTTTCTTGGAGTACACAGCCTGCTGTGCAAGTTCCATCTCTTTGACAGATCTGGAAATTTTTTGCATCTTCATTTCAACAGTTTGTAAGTCACTATCTATCCTCGAGGATTTCTTAGTCCAATCCTCAAATTCCCTCACTATCTAATTACGAGAAATATGGAAAAAGAACAAAGAGACAACACTCTAAGTTCTGGCTAGTGAAAAGAGAATCACAGCAAAATGTTTTAATCAGGATCTTCTTATGCACGATGGATTTTTGGCCTTAGAATAAATAATAATATGCAGTACTCACTTGTCAATATCCAATCTGGCATACTTGAAAAGGTTCAGGGAATTAAGGTTTCACAAAACATTCTAATAGATAAAAGTCAGTGCAACAAATTTAATCAATAAAGCCCCAAAAAAAAAAGGATATCAAAGCAGAAATAAATCCAACTCCAACACCTGCAAAGCAATACTGCATTATTAATAATCTAATGAAAAAAGGGATTAATATAGCAATACTGCATTATTGATATAGGATCTATATCTATGGCTCCTAAGCAGGAATAAGGCCTAGCTCTCACTTTACTATAACTGTTTGTCATACACGACGATAACCAGAGCATGAAAAAAGGCCAGAACAGGATAACTAAGCAAAATTCACAGTGAATATAAAGCAGAACACCCAAAACTATAGAGGGTATAAATTATAACATAAAGTATAATTTTTGGCAAAACTGCAAGACAGATTGAAAAAACTACCTGCAGACATTGAGCCAACAAAGGTCTCAAGAAACCTGACAATCACCATAAAGAAATTTTGCCCAAATGAAGCATGACTTCTCACTAAGGACATTGCCCTACATATCAAGAACAGCTTACTTCAATCCCAAATCTTAACCCACATAATGAACTAACTGGTTATGACAAATGCAAATTTTACATACCGGTACAAGGATATCGCCATCTACCATTTGTGACACATAGAAAAAGATCAATTCTCACACGTTAAATGTTTATTAGGATAAAACAGAAAATTCACTCGCAAGAAAATTGGACATCATAGCTATCAACAAAGACTTGCTGCATTGTTCAAAACAGATTCCCCAAAAACCAATGCATCAGATGGGAACTAACTACAAACACCATACACGCACACCAACCATTAAGAAAAAAAAATCAGATACAGATAATGAAAACCAAAGTAGATGAAACATCGAATTTAAGCCACATGCAAATCCATATCATTGGAATAGCCCAAAAACAAAATGAAGAGCACAATAAAAAGAGGACACTAACTGGTATACCCGTGACCATTGAAGCTAAAAAGGTTCCAAAAATAGCAAATGTCACAATGGCTCCAAAGTTAGAAAAAAAAGGTTTCTGCCAGGAAAACAAAATCATGACGAGACAGGTTGTACCTGAGCAACTAGAGTTTTAGGATCACATCATAGAAGCAAAAATGGAAAATCCAGTGACATTAATTCATTAAAAGAAAATGAATACCTAATATTTGTTTCAGTATTAGAGATATTAGCCAGTGCACCAACAATTAAACCTGAAAAATATACGATGTAAGGATAATTATTCAGCCAGCAATTAAAGTAAAATTAGCAAGAAAAAGAAAAAGAAAATAAAGGGAATAAAAGTAATTAAAATAATACCTATGAGAACAGAAGCGCTGGCTTCCGGAACATAATAGAATTTGTGACGGCGAAGGACGTGGCCGAGGACGAAAAAGAGTACAAGCATCATGATCTGGAGGATTATGCCAACGCCAGCGGCTTGCTGCTCCTTTGCGGGACTTCCACGAGGATCGTTCGCCTGAGATATCTGCAATGGCTCTCCCGTCATTATACCCTGATGTCCCAACTTTCGAGCCCTAAAATTCATCCAATCAAATTGTTACTTTCAAGTAATTAAAGAACATCAGCGTTACAACCAACCAAAAAGGGAGAAAGAAAATAGTTTCTGAAAATAAGTAGAAAATTTAACCAAGCATCAGTCACGTTTCTTCTCTTGTGAGCCGTAACGACTTCGGTGGTGGAGGATTGAATTTTGACGACGATTGGATTAAGTTGGAAGGGATGGGTAATTTGAAGGTGAAAACGACACCGTTACGCCAGTCAAGACCGGCTGTAGAAGGGAGTATCTCGCGTTGCTTGTTTTTGGTGACCGGTTTCGACCGTTTAAATCAGTGTAATTTTATCACTTATGTATCCACTTGGCAAGCGTTTATTGACCGACCAATCTTTTCATCGATTGTATGTTACAATAAACGTAGAGGGATCCATATATATATATATATATATAGACCTGCATGGCAATAACTAAAAGAGCTGTGCTTTTCCATTTTTGATGTGACATGTCAATAATGCTTTACAGAGTTGCTATTGCTCTTGAACTGAAGCTTGGTTGGTATTTGTAGCTAGCTACACTGTAAGATAATATATCCATTTACATGCTGAAAAAAAAAATTGATTATTATTTTAAGTTTTGTAAAAAATCAGAAAAATTCTTCCATATATGTCGCGCTTTTCTATAAAAGCAAGTGACCAGCCACACTATTAAAATTTGTTTGTTTTGTTTGTACATGGAGTTCTTGGAAATATTTAACTATTTGGAATACATAGTTTGTATTACAAATGATATATCTCTAATATTTTGCTTATCATAATATTACACTAGCGAAAAATAATATTTGACCATCAAGAAGATACCACTAAAATGAAAATGACATTACTATAATATTAGTAGTGTCCTCTTTTTGTGTGTTATAGTGGTACTGTAACATAAACAATAACCTTTATTCTATTTTGGTGACGTCTTCTTGGTTCAAATACCAGTACTTTTACAGCAACTACTAATGATTGACATGTAAGAAGTCATAACACTTGGATACAAGTTATGTATCCCACTATTAAGTGTAGCATTTACTCCTAGTTTTTATGTGTGTGTGTGTGTATAATTATATAGTTATAGTTATAAAAATAGCATTAGTCATAGTTAAAATGATAAGCGTTTGATATTTGATAAAATGACTTGAATGAGGATCGGTAGGTTGGAAGCAGCTGCTTTTAAATAGTTGTTCTAAATAATAATGTAATTTACATCCGTTCAAGAGTTTAATTTTCAAATACTCTTAAATTATTGGGAACAACTCTCGAGTGGATGTAAGTTTCATTATTATGAAATGTAACCACAGTAACCACACCCTTTTAAATATTCAAGCATCAACTTACAGGAGGCTGCAGTGGGTGAAGATTCCAAGAAATTAAATAGCGTGGTGATAAGGTTGCTACTTATAATGGAGGAGAAGAAACAAAATGCTACCATTTGATGCATATCCTTCTTGTACTACCTCAGAGCAAAACTGGGCAATTGAGTCACAAAATGTTGCACCTGTAGATGCAACTGTTCGCTACTATCTATATTACAAAGGGCTGCGCATTTCTTCTATCTTTTGCTGATTTTGCAGTGAAAAATCATGTATTCTTTATATCATTTTGCTAAAACATTTAGTTTATATCCTCTGCATTTTATCTCCTTTTTAATCGGTTATAATATGAAAGATATTACTATTTCAAGTATAATTTAGAAGTCCATCAAGACCAATTCAAAAATTTATTCTCATTACTATTTGAAAAGATATCTACCCCGTCTATAATATCAAATGTATGTACATATATAAGTCACATAAATTTGTGCCTCCTGCCATTAGGCCGAGGCCGCAGTGGTCATCATCAGAAGACTCCAGTATGCTTATAAATTTCAATATCAGCTGAAGGTTGAATTAATATGGAGTCAGCTGCAAGCCAACGGGCCCGACGAATCAATGGAAAATCTTTTCTCAACCTTATAAAATGCGAACCACGTGATTCGCGCATCCGAACGTTACATCAGTCATGGGCACCGAATTTGAAGATTATATGTATCCATCGGTATGTGTACCTTTTTTTCTTTCTTTTTTTTTGTATGTATAATTTGTTCTACTTTGTTTATTAACATATATTTCGGATGGCTCTTTTAAATAATGTAGATGGATAGATCCCAAAACTATATAATGTCTAATTTCTTCTCCTGAAATGTAGATATAATTTTTTAATTAACAAATTATTATTGTCTTTATAAGATAGGAGGGTGAATAAAGTCTAAATCAATTCTTTTACACTTCGACCTCATTGGATTCTGCAAGATTTACTAGTCAACTCCATTCATTGATGCGTTCAGGATAACATGAAACAGGGGCTTCAGGCCAATTGTAAATTGGTCCCGCGTCTCTGTTGATCAAATGAAGCTAAGCATCAGCTACCCTCTCTGACCATTCTTCTAAGGTTGGTGCTGCAATTCCAAAATTTTTCATGTCGACAATGTTTGCTGTGCAAAAGTAGAGAAAATTTACAAGTTGAAGTCGACTTCCCTTTACCTTTACCGCAGGGCCCACTTTACCCGGAGAGTACCGGTGCCGGCGAAAGAGTTCAACATCTCTTCCTAGAGGGTTGTGCTCGCGAACAACCTTTAAAATGCCATACTTTTTCTCATCACCATCATCATCGACACAAGCATATGCAACATAGAAACAAGATTTGAGATTTTATTTTCAAAAAATTCAACGTTTGATTGATTAACATGAAGAAAATATGGCTCAAAGCTAACAACATTTTTCTTGCTGCACAAGGAAATTGGCATATGAAGCAGCCTTTGGTTTTAAGTTTTATCATTCCTCTGAACGCATGTGCTCCTCACTCATGTATTAATACTGTGGAAAGCTGAAATATCCAGTGATATGCATGTACGTATATTTTTTCTCAGGAAACAAACAGAGCAATAACAATTAACGCTACGATCAAAGAAATAATATCGGAACTAGCAAGATTACCCAAACTACAAGAATCCCACGCTGCCTGGCGATTTCAACCGCCCTAATAACATTAGGAAGTATGGCTTTCCCTCCGTCCATTTTCACCAACCCATCATCCGCTATAAAATCATTCTACAAAACGCAAACAACCCAAAATATAAAAATTCAAATAAAGTGAAAAATGAATAGATCAGTGATTAATGTGCTTCTTATCTCTATATATATGACAAGAGACCTGCATGTCCATAACTAGGAGAGCAGTGTTTTTCCCATTTTGATGTGCCATATCAAATAATGCAAAAAGTTTCCAAATGCTAGTACTGCTTAGCCGGCTAGCCTTTTATGTGTCTGAAAATTTTGAACCTGATTATAATGAAACTCAGTGACTGTTAGGTTTTATATCCATCAGTACATATCAAAGACGAGATAATGATTGGAAAAGTCGTCTGAAAACCAAAAAATGAATGACTTTCAACGTTTTACCTGTTCTAAATTAATACTCACTAGGTATATGGGCAATATTCTTAAAGCCACAGAGTTGGAAATATGAAACTGATTTTTGGACTTTGTTTACTTTTCTGTAGGGTCATTCCAGTGTAACGATCGAATTGCATATTGAGGTTCTTTGTTTATTTATTGATTTTTAATGTGTAGTCGGTGGGAATGTTGGTCTACGATAATCATTGATGATTTGACAATAAATTTTGCCGACAACTACTCTTTAGTTCAACGGAGGGCACCTTCTCACATCTTAATTGAAGTCTAGGCTTTGAAATTATCTATGCATGAGAGAGCAAGAGAGCTGTGTTTTTGGATCCGAGAAATGGCATATGAATATATGATTCATATGGTACATAGAATAACTAGTGGTATTTAATTATTTAATATTTATACATCTAAAATAGAAGATTTTTGAGGTGAATAAATTGCGCGTTCTATCCGTAAGGTTTAAATACAGATTTTCTGGCAGCTAGAGCTCCGTATAACTAACTAAATAGCTGTGTAAATATTTGCATACACATAATTTCCCGTCGTTTTAGCATCCAACTCAAACAACTTTACATTGTGCCAAAGTCTACAAGACTACAACTCCATTTTCATTTCTAGAAATTTGGTGTTAATTTCTAGTATATAAAATCATATCCACTCATATTTTAAACAACCAATTTTGTGCCTCTTCTTAACAATGATGAGAGAGGAACGATATGCTTCACATTATAGATTAAAACTTATTATGTTCAACATGTTTTGTTTGAATGTTGAGTGGCAATGTAGCTTCATTGTCAACCATGCAATGCAGTAGATGGCGCGCTAACAACGACATACTGTTACAAATTCATACTTCATGCCAAGTCATTTAAATTCGACATACGATTCACATTTGATAAACAAATAATGTTTAAGCAAACAACTCGGATCAAAATCCTAGATGAATTATCAAAAGGATTCAAAACCTAGACTTTAGGCACAAACATCCAATAATTCACCAGAGTTGCATTTCAATTCTAACAAAGCTAAGATTTAAGTAAACAGAGTTTGACAGAGGGGTCAATCCTGAATCTATTTACAATGTTAGCTCGACAACTATTGGTACATTCCTGTTGTTTCCTCAGAAACACAATGAGCTGATTATGGTGGGAAGTGACCAAATTATTACACAGCACATCCGTTCAAACAAAACAAGCAGGTATATATCATGTACCCATACAATCTAACATGATTCAGGCACCACTGTGTAAACAGCTGTAACACCAGATCAATCCACAATCACCAGTCAGCCTCGGACCATTCTTGTAATGATAGGGCAGCAACGCCGACATTTTTCATGTCAAAAATATTGGCTGTTTCAGAAAATTTAGAAGTCATCATTAGTCATAACATTTTCCAATCTAAAATCTATGAAGACAAGCATAATTTGATGCGTTGCATGAGAGAGACAGAGAGCATATATTCATAAAATTTGCTATTTTATGGTATGGTTTGAAGAGAACGAATTTGGCTAAAGTTCTTTCTGCCAAGTTTCTTTAAATGACTGGAAAAGAATACCAACAGATAACAGTGCTAAGTGACACTGAGGAAGAGTATTAAAGAAGAAACATGCGGGTTTAAATAGGAAAAAGTAGCATCTATCCATTCAATCACCATGTTTTAAAAGATCGTTTATCTCATTTCGGCAGTCTGAATATCAGACCTTACAGGTAGTGCTAATGAAACCTAAGTTCATCCGCAATAGCTAAAAGCCTCAGTGAAGCTCAGGATGGGCATAATTCACTTTGACTAATGCTACACTTCCCATGTACCCCAAATGTTACCATCCCAAGTGAGGTGGTATTCATTCATTGGATGGTGGGAGGGGGCGATAAGTAATTCTACAAGTTCAAAACTAATGATTCAATAGATGAGTGCCACATCAGCACCTGGGATGGAAATACTGTGATATTACTTGGGAAGTCCAGTATTATTCTTCATTAACGAAGCAAGTGAGTTTACTTAACAACTTTTGCTGCAGCACAGAATTCAGGCAGAAGCTCCTTCTTCTAAACATCCTATACCCTCATTAATCTATATGTATGTCATAAGAAGTCTGTTTGTTGATGCCATACCAGCACTAAAAGCTTAAAGGCCTATTGTTGACTGATCAACACCCAAAACATTGTTTTATGGAAACATACAAAGGCGACCAAAAGTAGCATTTCTTCATATCATAAACTTTTGCTTGCTGCATAATCATATTCTAGAAGCAACTATATGTCACCTTAGTACGCTAAACAGTGTCGAAACACTGACAACAATGAAACAAATGGAAGCAGTGCAATTTTTATGAAATTTACTATTGGATTTTTTATCAAGCTTCATGCACTCACAATTTTAGTTCGCAAGTAAAGATCCCCAGTGGAAGTAAAATTTGTATGAATACAAATTCAGATATGAAAAATGCTATTTTCATCAATGACTCATTTCAGTCGAGGCAAATACCCAAAAAGAAAACAAGGATAAGTATTGCATAAGAACACAACAGGTGGTGCAAACATCAAATGAAAAGAACCCAGGTGTCTGAAAATCACGTACCAGCATGAATTTCAGGTGTGGCAGCAGCAGTGGCATCAACAATAATAGTAATGGATTTGTAATCCAGTTCTACTGCATCAAATACAGTCTGCCTGATGCAATTTGGAGTTTGAACACCTAGAAATAGAGATCAACATGAATCACACAACTATTCTACACAAGAACACTGCATTAAATCACATCAACAAAAGGGTCTCAAATCTTGAAATTTAACGTACCAACAATCACTAAACTATCAATCCCTGCAGTTCGAAGGAATGAATTGAGATGGGTAGCAAAAAAGGCGCTAAAGCGCATCTTCACCACCTTATAATCACCTTCCTTGATTTCAAGGCCATCTACCAGTTCTGCACCAGGACTTCCCTTAGAGGTGGGTCCCACTGTCCCTGTAGAGTACAGGTGCTGCCGAAAGAGTTCAACATCTCTTCCTAGTGGATCATGTTCACGAACAACCTTTAGCCAATATATCTCATCATAATTACTACAAATGCACCAAAAAAATTATTATATTTTATTTACCCTTAGCGTAAAAAAATGCCCCGTGATGAGCTTTATCTTTAAAATCAAACTGATAAGTGATAAGGCACAAAATAATCATTCCAATAGATATAAGTAAGGTTCAGAGTATTATTAATTTCTCTCAAAAAATATAATAACAGCTACAAAATCAAACTTTGACTAGTAAATAGGCTTCCCTTAGAAAGCATATTCAGTTAGTCTAAAATTCAAATAATCTCTTATCAAATTTTAAACTTTTGGTTGGTGGTTAAATCTTCATAGGAAACAAACAGAGCAATAAGGATATGAAAACTCGGAGTGGGAATGAAATGAAAGATAGGAACGGAGATTACCCAAACAACAAGAATGCCATGTTGCCTAGCGATTTCAACAGCCTTAATTACATTAGGAACTATGGCTTTGCCTCCATCCACTCTCATCAATCCATCATCAAGTATAAAATCATTCTACAAATTACAAACAAGCCCATATAAGTTAATTGAATTTAAATGAAATTAAACTGAAGAAATTTTCATCTTTGTGCATATATATAGAGAAAGAGACAGAGAGAGAAGGACCTGCATGTCAATGACTAGAAGAGCTGTGTTGTTGAATTTGGTATCCGCCATGTCACCTGAAAATCTTAGGAACTGAAACTGGAGTTTCTGTTCAGTCTTGAGTTTGGGAGGTACTTCTCCGGTATCTTGTGTCTTTTCTTGTTTTTATTAATTACTATTTTTTTAAGGGTCCGCCTAAGTTATATGGTTGTGCAATTTCATCTAGCCCCCCATATTCGATGTTATATATATTATATTCATGAATATTATAAAACTTTCTGATTTGAAAAATTTTGTTTAAACCCTTATACTCTATTTTATTTTATTAAAACCTTAGAGTACGAATTTGCCCCTTATAATTTTAAATTCTCAAAATAACATCATTTAATTAAAATTTTGAATTATTATTAATTGAATTATAATTATAATTATTATTTTATTATAATCATAAATATATTTATATTTTAAACACATTATTGTTATTATTAATAAAAAGAATAAAAAGTATTACAATTAATTAATCTATTAACAATAATTAATAATAATTTTTATTAAATTGTTAATAATAATAATAATTAACGATAGTTATTATTAATAATTAATTTTTGAATAATAATAACAATAATAATGAAAATAAAAAATAATAATTATAATAAAAATTAATTAAGGATTTTATAGCAATTGATTTACAATTTAACTCATTCTGATTTTATTTCTAAAATAAAATAAACACATAAATAGTAATACAGCTTATTTTGATTATGATTTCTTCAGTTCAAGTAAATAAATTATAATGTTATTTTGTTTATTTATTTATTTATTTTTCTCTGAAACCTTTTCTAGAGAGAGAGAGAGAGAGAGAGAGACTGTGTGTAGAATTTTTTAACTTTTGAAAATAATCACGTTTTGTAAAATCTTACAATAGAATAAGATGTAGATCAATTTTAACTCGATGAAAATATATTGGTTGTTAAAAAAAAGTAAATTAAAAATAAATATTTGAGAAAATATATTATTAAATTAATCATAATTATTATTTTCATTTTAATTTATTTACTTGAACTGAAGAAATCATAATTAGAATGAGTTGTATTATCATTTATGCGTTTATTTTGTCTTTGAATTAAAATTAGAATGAGTCAAATTATAACCAATTGCTATAAAATCCTTAATTAATTTTTATCATAATTATTATTTTTTATTTTAATTATTATTATTCAAAAATTAATTATTATTATTAATTATCATTAATTATTATTATTATTAACAATTTAATAAAAATTATTATTAATTATTGTTAATAGATTAATTAATTGTAATAATTTTTATTCTTGTTATTAATAAAACAATAATCTATTTAAAAAATATAAATATATTTATGATTATAATAAAATAATAATTATAATTATTATTCAATTAATGATAATTAAAAATTTTAATTAAATGAGGTTATTTTGAGAATTTAAATTATAGGGAGCGAATTCGTATTTTAGGATTTCAATAAAATAAAATTGATTGTAAAGGATTAAACGAAATTTTCCAAATCAGAAAGTTTTATAATATTCATAAATATAATATAAAAAACATCAAATATGGGGGGCTGGATGAAATTTCACGGCCAGGCCGTAAGTTACATTAACTGATTTTTTTTAAAGTAAAGGCGAGGGAGGACTCCTCCTCCGATCACTTAATTTTTTTTATTAACCCTCGGACGTATATTCTTGACGTCCTTACCAAAACTTCCTTACCCAAGGGGAGTTATTTTAGCACCAAAAGGCTTGTTTTCTTGATCTCAAAAAGCTCAGGGCCGAGGAAATTAAATTGATGGAACCTGTATCATTAGGTATTGATCTAAGCTTAGAACGGGCTAAGAGGGTAGCCCACGAGCGAAGAACTTGCTGGGATCGAAGAACATCCTGAGCATAGGCTCGTAAGAGGGAAATGAATAGATGAGCTCCCCTTGCCTTGAAAGAAGCTAGCCGGTAGAAGAGACCGTCCTAAATGCTGCCGTGATTTTTTTTATAATGGAGCACCAGACGCTCCCCATAAAGACCTCTTTCCTGGTGGTTGGTGAGCCCTCTTCTGACTTGGCTACTTAACCTTGAAATAAAAGAAACCTTTGGCGTAATAGCTCATCTCTTGAAGATGGACTGCGTATCGATCTGCAACTGCTACTCCAATTCCTTCTGCTGGAAAAAGTACTGGTGAAAGTGCCTGAACCTAAGCAGTGACTATTCTTTTTACTTTATTGAAGATTTATATTGAATTGAATAACCTTTCCTTTCACTAGCCTTGACTTTGAAATTCCCTTTTTTTTTTAAAGAATCTCCACTTTTTCGGTCCTCTTCAAAGCGAAAAGCTAAGAGCTAAGAAGGAGGAGTCTTACATCGTTACTATTGCACTTAATTTAACTTACGGTCTGGCCGTGAAATTTCATCCAACCTCCCATATTTGATGTTATTTATATTATATTTATGAATATTATAAAACTTTTTGATTTAGAAAATTTCGTTTAATCCTTTACAATCAATAAATTACGTACGGTAGTTTGTTGGGTCGAACTTGGGCTGAGCATAAATAAAGGGCTCGAATCCGATAAAAATTTCAAATTTTCACCAAGCCGGACTCTATTTGGGTCAGGACCCAAGCCCAACTAAATATATTTTTAATTTTTTAATATTTAAATAAGTTAAATTTACCTATTCTAATATATTAAAATTAAACATAAAATTACTCTAATCAACATCCCAACCACAAAATTATACAAATAACTAAACATAATAAAAAAAAAACCATGTCTAATTCCAATGAAAACACAAAATTCAAATAAAAATATTTTTTTTATTATTAAGTAATTGGGTTGGGTCGGGTTGGCTATAGTCAAATCTTGACCTGAACTTAATTGGACATATATTTTTAAGCCCGAACTCAAATTTTGATCCTTAAATTCGAGTTAAAACCTAAAAAATTCAAGTCAAGTCAACCGAGCTAAAATTCAACTTGGGCCTTTTTTTCATGCCTAACTTTAATAATATATTTTTTTAATTTTTATCTAATATACTTATAGGCATTATCAGTTTAATAACTTACATAAAAATACTTATTATTCAACTGCAGACTATAAATAAGTGAATATTTGACGGAAACTTTAAATTTTGTAATTTTAACATCATATCAAAATCAGTAGATTCAAAGACATTTTGCTAATAAAGAACAATACTACTAATGCACTATTATAAGTAATATTAATAACACATCATGTAATAATTTTTTCAAAGATTTATTAAAAAAAAATTGTCTTGGTGATGCGATATTCATCATATAGAGCATAAAATAGTAAAATGAAAATGGTTCAAAATTACCATTTCCTAAATGATTGATAAAATTCACTGGTTCAAGATTATTATTTCCTTCATGATTGATAAGATTATGGAAAATGATGTTTGCCCGGGTCAAACTCCGAAACTAAACAAAACGGTGTCGATTTATTTAGTTAGGTTTTTTTTTTTGCTCTCCAAAACGTTGCCGTTTCTGATGGATTATTTCACTCACTCTTCCTCTTCGTTTCTTCGTTTCACTTGGGATTCGTTTCACCTGAGACAGATAGAAGAGCCATTCGCGAAACGAAACACCGTAAATCTCTTCGTTTCTTCATTTCTTTGTTCCTTCATTTCTTTGTTTCTTCGTTTCTTCCTTACCGAAAAATTCGTTACTTTCCTTCCTCGACAGCTCTGCTCTGCTTTTTCGTTTTCAATTCATGCTCAAAATCCCAGTCGTTGCCGCCGACAAAGTACGATGGGTTCCTGTACGCGAATCACCCCGTTGACTCGGACACCATCGTCATCGAAGCGTTCTTTGACCCGGTCTGCCCCGACAGCAAGGATGCGTGGCCTCCTCTCAAGCAAGCCCTTCAGCACTACGCCCCTCACGTTTCCCTCGTCGTTCATCTCTTGCTGTTACCGTGAGTCATTCATTCTCTGTCTGCTTATTTGCTACAATTTTTTATTAATTTTTATTATGGACTGTGATTTTGGGAGAGCAATTTTAATTATTTATGTTATTCGATTTTATTGCTTGTTCAATCTTTAATGTTTAGTCTATACCGATTGTTTATGGTGGCACATAAAATTATATATGCTTTGTCTCATATCGGTCCACGTTTAATGGTGCATTGTTTGAGAATTCGCACATAATTTTTTTTTTTTACTCAGAAATAAATAACAATTTCTGTGCTGGCATAAATAATGCTTTCTATTAGAGTTACAGGAGATCTTCATATCTTCCTGTCATTGCATTGTACCCAAATCGCCAATCAGAAGTTCGACCAGGAGACAAATTTTGTTTTGTCTCAAAAAATCTTAAGCTGGTTTAGAAACGGCAACATTTTGGAGAAGCAAAAAAGGAAAAAAAAAAAAACTACACAAAACGACGCCGTTTTATTTAGTTTGCGGGATTTGACCCGAGGCAAATATCGGATCTCTAAGATTATTTAGCATAAATTTTGAGTTGAAG
The DNA here is from genome assembly GCF_022201045.2 of Citrus sinensis. NCBI lineage: Eukaryota > Viridiplantae > Streptophyta > Magnoliopsida > Sapindales > Rutaceae > Citrus > Citrus sinensis. Next base: position 9,020,006 of record NC_068562.1, on the reverse strand, counting down.
AGTATTTACTATCCATTGTGGATAAATTCATTTTAATTGTTTCTGTATAAGTTCGTGTGCAAGAAATAAAATTGTCGAGTGATCCAAGTGGGCTTCCAGGCCCGGATAAAATCCCCGGTGCTAAAAAAACCTGGGCTTTTACCTTTTCCATTTGTTGTAACTTGAGAGTTGAGAGGCCTATCAAACAAAATTATAACAACTATGAAAAAGAAAACAAGTTATTTTTGTTATTTTAGCGTGATTAAGTTTTTTCTTTAAAAGAAATTATTACAGTCTGCAAATATATATTATAATATATTGTCTTATGGGACATAACAATACTCAGTAGATATATTAATTTATAGTACAACCCAAAAGTTTATTGACCTCAAACATAAAAATTTATTACGGGAATATTTGGAAAAAAAAAAGTTTTAGTAGGATTCAAACTCATGTCGTCAATGTTGAGAGAGTAAATTTTAATATTGGACTGTATAAGACTCAATATCTAATGTGCGATTACTAATTTAAAATTCTATTTATACTAATATTAGAATGATATCTATTCTATTAAAATATTTAAAAGGAACATAAATTCGGATAAGACTCAAAATTCATGTCTTCAATGTTTGAGGGGCGGGAGTTGTTAGGAACCACATAACTTGAACAAATTAGACCATGATTAAGTAGGCAATAATGGACCATGTCTTATATTCTCCAATGGACATTACTTCTTCTGAGAAATAAGAATAGTGGGCAAGGCAAAAAGTTAAACATGTATCACTCGCCCACGTTCTTTTTAAATAACATGTTTGATGATAAGTAAACTATAGCAACCATTACCAACCACAAAAATTAGATAATTAAAAATTCTGATGATGCAATATATAACGTCAGGATTACAAGAGCAGCTTGCGAGGAGCGTGCGAGACTGCGAGAGTGGCCCATAATCACTCCACTCGATTGCAATCCAAAAAAGCAGTCTAGAAATACCCGAAATGGGGTCCATATTCGGGTGGGTCGTTGAGTGCCATGACCATGAATTTGCAGGAAATTATTATTATTTTTCTTTTGAAGCCTTTGTCATTTTCGGATGCATATGGATTGCTAGGAAACAAATTTGGATTCGCTATATGTATCATGATTCATGAGTACTCATGTAAAGTTTCCTTTAGCAGATAAATATTTGGGTCTTTTTTTTTAAAAAAAAAAAAATTTGTAGCTCATAGATAGCGAACAAAAGAGTAAGTACATGATTGTATTGTTTTGTTCTTCCAGGCTTTTTGCTTGTGAATGATTAATATGAGATTCATATACATGGCTCTTTCTTACATTTCACAGAAAAGAAGATTTTGTGAGGGTGAAGGTGTGAAACCCAATGCATGACCAATATTCTTTTCCATTAATTTTTTTTGTCAGAATTACATATAAGTTTTGTTTTTTCATGCATGTATGTATGTGCAATTCATTAGTTATGTAAATTAAATACGAATATTGTTATAGTTCACAATGTTAGATTAAATACTAAATACAGAATCCTGAATTAGATGATTTCTAATTAAATATACACAACATTTAAGAAACTACACCTATATTTAGAGTTGTTTTAATAGAGTTTTGTAAAAACACTGCCATTTTGTGGATGTTTTGTACAATATTCTTCTTGTTTCTCTGCAATAAAAAATGAAAATCAAAAGTGGCACGCTCTTAAATGGGCCTAATTAAGGTGGGATTTTATTTTTTTTACTTAAAATTTTAAGCTAAAATAATTTGACCTTTAAATATCTTTTATAAGTATTGGAATTGTGGTGTAGATTCTTAGTTTCAAGTGCCAATTAATTTAGATGTTGAACATCAATTTCATCCATTAAAATTAAGCCACTACATTTTCCATCATTTTGCTTACTTTTTATAATGGTTCACTTCATGCACTATCCAATATTGATGGCTATGCAATAAAACAATAATTTCTAATAGGGTGTCGAGTTTTTAATTAAGAGATATTTTTAATTATTAACCCTAGTTTCGTCATTGGCTCCATTAAATCCAATTCCCTTCTAACACCATTCAAGTACTTTTGGAAAACAAAAGCACTTCATCCTTTATAACAAATCCATCAAAAACAATAGAGACACGCCGAGATTAATTTCCACTATTAAGTTATGATGAAGAAATGAGTACTAAAAGAATATTTTCATTATCAAGATCATAGTTATTAAAGCATGATGAAAGCCATTCATGATATATCTCTAGCATAAAATACAATAGCTAGCAATAATTTTTATAAGAGCCGATCCATTAACTAAATAATGAACTCAAAAAAACTAGTATTATTAATCTCTGCATTTTTTATTTACATTGGCTAACCTAAAATTTTACATAATCATTTATTTATTTATAGGCACAACGTATATTATTATTATTGTTATTATTTTTGGCCTTTTACCTTTCTTAGGATTTAAACCTCAATGGTCAACTAAATAAAAACTATTTAAAAATCACTTGGATAAGTCCTTGGGGTAATTTTACATGATTTTTTTAACCAACTATTTTTGCACCGGTTCTTCGTCTATGCATGGATTAGAATTTTGGATCAAAATCCTCTCAGGATGATCTGATTTTCTTCTAAGCCAAAATTTATTTACGTGATTAGTGGCTACTAAATTAAAAAGTAAAGATAGTTAAAATCTAATCAAATACTAATACTAAAATACAAGTGGCATAAGATTTGTAAAAGATCAAGAATGTTCAAATCAAGAGGGAATTTTATTCCCATAATTTTACCAATTACAAATAAATAATTAACTTCTGTAGTTACTCCATTTCATTGTGCATTTTCTCGAAAGGCGTTAATTAAATAATAGTACCTTCATTTTAAATTGAGCTAAAGAGACGATCTTTCTAAGCTTGTTCAAAAATCAATCCTGATGAGAACTAATGGAATGAAACATTATATATATATATATATATATTACGTATAAAGAAAAGAAAGAGTAATAGCTAGATTTAAAGAGAGGAACATAAAATATTTCTATCCGCATTTTTCCTCCTTCATGAGTAAAAAGAGAGAAAATGCTACTCCCATTAAAGGTTAAAGTATTTGAACATGAATCGCAAAATAACTAATTATAGAACTTCATGGACATGAAGCTACAAGGGGTAATTAATGACATGCAATCTTGATTTGCTTAAAAGAGAGTTGCAATAAGAAGAATGAGCACATCTGATCTAACTGGCTAGATAGTTAGAATGCATAGCATCATGAGCAATCAGTCTTAATTTCAGCAGAGTGACTGCTCATGATGTTATACCATTCCCATGAAAATCTCCAAATATGCTGCCAAAGGCAGCTCAAAACCCGCCACCGAGCGCCGGAGCCCAGAAATCAGCTCCGTTGTCACTCCCAATTTGCTGAGTGCAAGACAGTGGAACCAAGCACAATCCTCTACTCCTCAAGTCCTTTGGCTTGCCTTGGCCATCCTAGTAAATAATTAATTAATCCAAATTACTTAATGATCATAATCATGGAGATAATGATGATTCATAAATCAATGTTATTAGTCAAATGGAAGAGAACAATTATTGTATAAATGAATAGAAAGATTGACTGACTGAGTGCTATACCTGGTTAGGAGCTTCTTTTCTTTTGAGGCAGGTGTCATTCAACAGCTATACAAAAAGAGAAAAAGGACATTACTACTACTTTAAATCTTTCTCGAACTCTCCTTTTGATTCAAAATTAATTTTCAGCTGTCCCCATATTCTGCTTTAGATAAACGTTTGCTTAAATAAAAGAGTGTCTAAAGTTGAGAAATGAGAACCTTGTCCTTTCAATGTTTTTTTTTTCTTTTTTTCATTATCAAATGTATAGATAGATGAATTAACTAGTGCATTTCAAAATCAAAGCCCTCTCCCACATAGCTTTTGAAAGAACAGGTGAGGTGATGGATAAAGCTTAATTTAATTACCTGACCTGGGGCTTCAGGAAATGCACCATTTATATCTCCGTGAACCTGAAATAGATAAATTTATATATATATATATATATATATATATAAAGAAATATATTAAAAAATGCGAGTTAGCTAGCTAGGGTTCGCTTTGGAAAATGAAAAGGAAAACCATTTCGTGGGTACTTACACAATGTTGGTTCCTCATGCTTGCCGAAGGAGAAGTGCTCAAATAAGGGGAGCTGAGTGCCTGCATGCATTGGAAGAGAATAAATTTTGTAACTTTGATGATAACTGAAGTTTATTGTTTTTAATTATTAGAAAAGGCATATGAATAAATGAATCTTTAACTGCATGCTCAGACTTACAGAGATAGTATAAAAAAATAGTATTAGGAAGAAATTAATTAACATCATCACCTCAATTTGACCTTGAAGGAATCTAATATACCCAATAGCTTCTAACAAGACAGAAGCAGTGTCAGTCTGCAAAAGAGCAACAACAACATGCACATGGATCTCATCAACAAACCAACTTTCGCAATATACACATATTCTCATCATCTTTAAATGTTAAAAGTGGAAGCCAGAAGAAAAAAAAGATAAAAGCTTTTTTGATCAGTGTTCAAATTAAAAATTATTAAAATAAATCCACTTATGGGTTTAATCTTAGAAAACAGAAGTGCTTTTGGTATGATTCCTTGTGTTCAGTTTTTGTTTAATTATAATTTACCTTTCCAAATGGGGAAACCAGTTGGTGAAGGGCTGTAATTCTGTCTCCTAGCTTCTCCTTCCTCACCTGGCAAATTGGCAATAGATATATATATAAATACCATAGATCAATATATGAATTATGAACATTATTTAATATTTTAATTGCATTTTTATTATGATAAATTTTAATTCTGCCAAAGAATAACAATGTTGAGGGAAATGGACAATCAAGAAAGACATAACATCCCTTCACGCTCACAAATTAACAAAAAGACACACAAGGAGAGAGAGAAGTTGTGCTACTTTCAAAGGTGTTTGGCTTGAAGGGGTCTGAACCCTAGCTTTCTTGCTCACTCCTCTAGTTGCTGTGCTATTACACTGTAGAGGAAAGAAGAGAGTAAGAAAAAAGATATTATGCATTAAAAATTTGGAAAAACTTAATGTATTTTTTCTTTTTTATATATATTCGTAAATTGAATTATGTACAATATATAGCCTTATCCTAGCTAGCTGTTATAAAATAATTAAAAAATATATATATTGTGGGTTTTTCTCAGTCTTACCTCAGATGAATGATCAGGATGTTGCTGATTATTTTTCTTATCTGCTGGCTTGGTATGAGAGAAGTCTAATATGTTACTGCTTAAACTGGTGACACAAGACCTAGGGGAAAGTGGCATGATTTGGGGCCAGTTGCTAGCAGCAGTGGCCTGAAATTCTCCAGGTCCATGAAGATACAAGTTGTTGGCTTGGGGAGCTTCTTGCTTTACATCATCCACAACATCAACTCTTGATGAAGAATATGGATTTATGATTTGGAGATGATGATCTTCCCAACTTTCGAACTTTTTAGGCTGATGAAAGTGGCTAATTGGAGTACTATTAAAACCATCATCGTCGCTGGGCAGCCCACTCCTAAAATACAAATAATAACCAAATTAAAACCCCGCTAAACCTTTCATCGCAAAATCTAAAATAGTTAATATGATTTATAACATGCATGTCTAAATTAGGTGAGCATTGCTAGAGAAAGAGAGGAGAAATTTTACAGTAGTAGCTGGCTCCATGACTGAGGATGTTGGTCTTGAGAATCTGGCAAAGAATTGAAAGGAAATGAAGAAGAAGATCCATGTACATATTGAGATGGAAATAGAGATGGAGATGATGAAGAAGATAACTGATGAGGATTAAGTGGATGCATGCTCCACCAGCTAGGGTTTCCTGCCATCATTTGTTTTGTACAATCACACTCGCAACACACTGATAATTGATGATATCTAGTTTAGCTGGTTCATAAGCATGCCACTCAAAAGAACTCAAAAATGAATTCTCCTTTCTTTCTTTTCCCTTTCAATTCTTTCACTTTTCTCTCTCCACTTGTTATGTATTTTCTTGTTTATGAATCAAAACAAAACTTTTGCTAAAGCTTTATTTGCTTTAGGAGGTTGAAGAAACTTGAGCCAATTTCTTCAAAGGAATTTTTATAGAGATGTGGGGCAAGGAAGCTTTGCAAATGTACCCTTTCTTTTATTTATTTTGTTTCATTTATTTAGTATTCTTTTTTTATTCTATGCTTTTGCTTTATTATAAAGTGGGGGCAAGAAAGCTGGTGTGATGTGCGTTTTCAGTCCATAAACAAATGCTTTGTAGGAGCCTTATTATTATTTTCCTTGATTTAGGGTAATAGGCTACATTGGGATTGTTTTTGGAGTTAGGGTCTTGAGTATAATAGTATGTTATCATAATGCTTTCTCTACTCTTGTGCAATAATGCAACTCGCGAACAAAAATTTAGAATCTAAGTAGCCAGACATATTCAGTAGAATATGAAAAAAAGTGTTAAGCCCTAGCTGACACGATTAATGTACCAATTCTGCCCTCTTTCTTTTTCACCGTGTTTATTTATTCATATAGTTGTTTTCTAGTAATAGGAGGCGGCTAAGCCTATTAGCCTCCCATAATTTGATCTCCTTCCGAGTAAATATATATATAAAAGTGATTGATAATTAATAAATAAAAAAAATGAAAAAGTTAAATACAATCTATATATTATCGTTAAAAGACTCATGACATAAAATCTTTAAAATTAAGTTAATAGAGAATCTTAATTTATTATCAACTTGCTCCCATTTAACTTATGGCTAGTTAGCATATGAATAAATTAAGATCACCCATTTTCTTATCTTTTATTATATTTTTTTACTTTTTTTTTTAGGTTAAAAGATAAATATATGTACAGTTAATTTATCCCTCTTCGGAGTGTGTGTGTATAAAGTTTTGGTGAATATTAACATTAAACTATGTGACCAGTCGAATTATTAGTTTGAATATTGGGTAATAATCATATATACAAGAGTTTGGTGTTAAATAACACTGAAGTTTAGGTGAAAGTTCATAAACCCATATTTGGAGCAGCAGGAGGTGATAATTGGGTACATAATTGATTGTGAGAGGGTATTGTTCTGTAATTATGTTGCACATGTGATAAAAGTTTTACATACGAAAAATGACAAAAAGAAATAATAAAACATAACGAGATACTATTTTACAGATTTATAACCTCTGTTGTGCCGACATTGTGGGGTAAATCGTTGAAAGAAGAAGACTCTACAGTCTTCTTGGAGTTGAAAATACTGCAGTACCGAAAATTATGGGATTGACAATTTTTTACTCAAGAATTATCTTCATCAAACAGTAACAGATTCTGTTCTGGCCGTGAATAATTAAGCTCAAAAGTGGGCCCACAAATTGGATTAGAAAGATCTTAATAGTAATAGTATATACTTAAGAGGGTGCGTTTGTCATATTGTATTGTGTTATATTGTATTACATTATTTTAATATAGTTGTATTGAATTAGAACTGTATTAAAATAATATTGTACTGTATTAATTTTTTTGTGATTAAGATAAATTATATATTTAGAAAATAATATTTATTAGTACCTAGAAAAATAGTAAATATAGAAGTCTTAAATTTTAGAAATTTAACATTATTTTTTAGTATAAATGTTAAAAAATATCATAACTTTTCATAAAGATGAAAGCTTATAGCCTTATATTCTATTTTCAGGATTTTCTAAATATATAACATGTGAAATAAAGATCAAAATAAATAATTTAATCGAATAATCTCTAAATAATATCATAACGTAATGATATTTTATATTTTTATTTTTATTAGTATTAATTTTAAATTAATATTATTTAAAATTATTCATATATAAATATTTGTTATTAGTTATATTAAATTGTTAAATAATAATCAATTTTTATATATTAATTACTATAATATAATAAAATAATGTAATATTATATTATATTCTTATTTTTATATATTATTTAAGTACTTATTGTTAATTATATTAACTTATTAAATATTAATCAATTTTATACATTAATTATTATATACTTTAGTAATATTTTTAATTTAATAAAAATTTAAATATGACTAATAAATTATTAATTTATATTAATAATTATGATGTAAAAATACAAGAAAATAAAAATTAATATTATATTAAATTAAAAAGTTATATTTATTTATTATTATAATAAAAAAACAAAAGTAAAAAAAAAAAAAAAAAAGAGTTGCTGCATTAGCATACCTCTTAATCCCATGCAAATTTTTTTCTAAACATTGTATTGGTATTAAGCTAAAGTGAACAATATTATAATATCCCATAATCCCATATTCCAAATACACCCCAAGAGCATTGAACACACCTTTGATATCATTGAACGTGTATATAATTCGTTAAAAAGCTTTTCATTTATTTTAACTTCGTAATTTAGTGAATAATAATGTCCATTATAAGTAATTTTGGGCGAATTAGAATTTTCTATCTTCATTAATTTAGGGATAATTATATGTGAATAAAGTTTCATATCATTGTTTAGAAATAAAGTATATGGTACTATATCCTTACAAGTGATTCGGTTTTTAACCGATATTACTTTAATTCTTTTAAAAAAATAGTGAAGACCACTCATTATAATGACAATTGGACCCATCCCACATAAATTTTTATTCCCATGCTCAGGACATCAAATTTGATACTTTTAATTATTATTTTTCAATTATTACCATCCACTGGTTTATTATAATCTGGGATCTACTAAAAATTTAGATAGATACATAAATGATAAAGCCTAGAGATTCACTAAGCAGAGCTTAAAAATCTACTACCATATCAATCTTTTGGAAAAATCGACACTTCTTTTTTTTTTTTTGGTCGAAAGGAGAAGAGCTCCGATGGGAGCTCGATCCGATCGATTTTGATGGCATGCTTCCACTATTAGTCGACCCTAAAACATTTAAATATTGTTAGATTAAAGAAAAAGAATTAATGAATAGATATCCAAAAGAATACATCATCATATTTAAATACTTAATAACAATTATTCGGTTGACTAGTCTTGATTATTTGATGAATTAAATATTTTTCATATTTAGCATATGGGTTCTCTTTTGTGCAAAAGCTAGGGTAATAAAGGTTCAAGTTGGTAGAAGATAGTGACTAGCTTGACTTGTTTTACTCCTCTCACATATCTTTTTCTACAATCATTTTATGTCAATGAACGAAGAAAGATGGTCAATCCCTAGTCTTAAGAATTTGGATTCATATTACATCATGTCCTTGGCATGAATCACAATGATTGGGGCTTAGCTATAAATTGACTAATTTAGAGTATAATATTAAAAAAAAAGTTGTACCAATATTGACTCATAATGATATCAGTTCAGCACTTCAAATGAATAATTTTCTGCCGAGAGAAGCAGAAAATAGCCTGTTTAAATGATAGAATGATGATAAGGAATGAATCCCCATTTAATACTGGGGCAAAAATGTTTTAGACGGAAAGCCACAACGCTTGATTGATTTGTATGCCGAATCAGGCCCTTTTATACCATAACACTAAGTTGATACAGCTTTTCTTCTTCCTAATACAGTATAAGTATCATTGACTTGAAATTTTTGGGTTGATTACACCATGCCGCTGCATGGCAATTACAGGTTCGTTGCATCTGGAACACCGGAATGATGGAGATGCGGCACAGCGCGTCCTAAGGCAGTAATAACAGTACCTGTCAACAGGAAAGAATCACTAATTGTAAGCAGAGTCATATTGGTTTCTATAAGTCAAAAAGAATGTGGAGCTGTGCGAAAGATAATTCTGCAAATAATTTTTTCACATTGAATGTGTTAGTTCGCAATGAAGTGAGAAAATCAGGCTGACAATAGGATGTTAAGTAATATACCTATGTTGACAGGGGAGGGCAAGAAATGGAGTGGTTGGACTTGCTTGGCAGATGGGACAAGTAGTGACATCCTCTTCAGAGCTTGAAGATTTATCCTTTGAAAATGGGCCAAATAAGCCTTTAACAGTTGACGAGTTAAGAAGAGGAAGAAGTAAAAGTAGCATTTCCTGCAAATCATAGAAGAGGAAAAACTGAGTGAAAATAAATTACCTCAAGTATTAATCCATAACTGGACAAAATTTCTCCCACATTGATTGCCAACATGCAACCTGTTAACTGATTCTAGATCTTCTACTTTCAAATCCTTTTGATTGAGTAAATTGACTTTCAGATGATGTAAAATCAATTAAGAGAAGGGAAAACAATTACCGAAAACTCATTCCACACTAACTGGCGATTCATGTACTCGAAGCTAACAGCTCGATTCATATTAGGGGTCCCATAGACAAGCCTTGCTCTTAAAGCTCTTTCAATGAGGTTCCTATACCTGCAACAGAACAAGACATGTTCAGCCATTCCAGAATTAGTATGTCATCTTAATACCCTAAACATAAGGCAAATAGGTGTAAGAGGCTACAAAATTGTTTAGAAGCTTGTGCATGCAGTCCACAATCCAATATTTATTTTGATAGTCTTGTCCAAACCCCATTAAGTGGGTACATAATTAGCCATCCATGAGAATTCTATCCTATGTGGCTATGGACCATGTTAGAATAAGGCTAACCATATATCCTTCCTTGAATTGCCAAGAGATATGCTTGAAATATATAATTCCTAACAGAAATATTATTCAAGCATATTCTACCTTGTGAGATCAGTTGACAATTTTCAATTATATCAGTATCCTTAATATCATCCCTTTACTTATATGGAAATAATGGAGACAGTCCAACAATCATTGTTCATATTTCTCACTGAACATGTAATTGAGTAATCAACAATCAATGAAATGAAAAATACATCATTAATGGTACTACTGGAAATCCTTCTGTCAGCAAATATGTAAAGGGAAATCAATAATCACTAATATGAAGAAATTACTGTTAAATCAGCCAACTCTAACTGGCGTTCTCTCTAATAAATAATAGATAACTTCATCTCCATAGTACTAATTATATTCATAAAATAATATATCATATAAAGACGTACCTTCCGGTGTAAAGAAATATGAGTAGGTTGCCAAATGAGGCAGCCTTGTAAAGTGCTTCAATCCGCTGTATTAAAATCCATGCTCGCCTAGCCAATGGCCTCTGAATAACATGTAAAGAAAATCAGTAACCCATACCTCCACCATCATGCATGTACCCATACAAACACACAAATCCTTCCTTCTAGGATAACAGTGGGTAGGTAAATTGCTAATATAAGCACTACCTGCTCAGAGTCTCCCCATCTGCGGAAAGCAGAGAATGATTGTAAACGAGCCCAGAGGTACTGTCCACCAACAGTGGCAATGCAATACCAAATCTTCTGGGCATTCGTAAGTCCAGGTCCCTCCAAACCAGTTCTGACTGCAAAAACAAGTTTGAACTTAGTAGGTTAGGTAGCTGAGCAAAAGACACAACAAAATAAATGGTTATTGAGGAAACAAAATTTTTCTGTTCTGGAATATGAAAACATGAAAGAAATCCTGGTTGTTATGATACCCACTTACTGGGCCCCTTTTGACTTTTTTATCTTGAAAGAACTACTTTCTAGAACGAACAAAAATACTGTTTATATATTCAAATGGCAAAAAGCTCATTTAGAAATGCATGCTTTAATTTTCAAATTTCCCATTTGGGCCCAAGGATTGAAACAGATACTATTCTCCCAATAACTATAGTCTATTCTGAGAAGGTTCCAAAACAAACAGCAAATAAAAATTAACAGTCATATTCATCCATTACATTCGTCTCAAGAGCATCCATCAAACTCAAAGGTTAGAGAAGTTCTTTGCAAATATATTTCAATCAACCAGCAACAAAGCCCATGACAAGAAATTATAGGCGGGAAGCTTCATCTTTAATTAATCATCTCAAAACAGTGAATTAGATGACATAACAAGTGCATAACCATCCTTCCTCCCTAATCCCTATAAATCAGTCCCAAGGTCATCAAATATCTCCAATCTACTTAAGATAGAAGTTTTGAGGAACCCAGGAATCTCAAACTGTCAACAAGAACTATCACATTAGACAAAGAGACAATTATAGGTTCAGACCTTACCTTTTGCTCTTGTTTCCACAGCACGTTCATCCCTGTACCTCAAATTCATTAGAGCATTTCCAGGAGTCGGCTTATCCACCCAAATTGAAAACCGCCAAATTAAAAACTCTAGAAAAGCATCGAGCTCAGGTTCATATTGAAATAACATTCCTGGCTAATCCCAACAAATTAAAGAAACATAATTAAGAAAATCGACCAAGTGAATGCTAATTCAACAATACACAATAGATTCCTTCAGAAACACAACAAAGTACCTTCATCAGAGAGAAGACCTTAACCAACTGTTCTTTTAACATGGCTGACATTTCAATGTCCAATCTTCCAGCGTCAAACTGATTAACCCTCGATATCGAAATGGGTATAATTGTCTGTCCAGATAACATATACATGAAAACCCAATTGCAAGGTTAACATAATTACTCAATAATAAATTTCATAATGAAACATATGATTTCTCAGCTGCCCAGAAAACAAAATCAACTAATTTTGACTCTGATAACATGCGAATCAACATAAAATTAGCATACTCAGTCTCAATACAAGTCAAAAGTTTCAAACTTTGCTACAAAAATATCCATCAGCTAATTCAAATAAAGATAAATTACATTTCTTGGGGACATTCGCATTGCATTTTAATTAAGCTAAGTCAAACTTATTTCATAATATTCATCAACCAAAAAAATTTCCCACCGAAATTTTCCTATAAATTCACCACCAGAGAAATGAAACACAAAAATGAACAAAGTACAAAGCCCTAAAACATAGGTGACAGGAAGCAAAAGTTAAGGGAAATTAAATAAACTTGAAAAATAAGAGCTCAAATTTAAAGGGCAAGTCATATCAAGCTTACCTGATGAGAAAGAGCAAGAGATTGCCAATGAGGAAGCAGTTTTTTATATGTATCAATCCATTCATCTTGTGGTGGAGGTATTGAGGCCATTTTTTCAGCTTTTTCTTTTTGCAGATGATACAGATTGCTAGGGTTTCTTCTAAAGCTCTAATTTTTTTATTGATGAATCTTGTTAAGAGATATATTAAGATTTGCTTGGTTCAAGTTCTGGTCACAAACAGAAACAGTTGAAGTGGTGACCGCACCGGGGAATTTGAACTAAGTTGCAAATTTTGATCCTTTTTTTTTAATTTAATTTTTAAAAATTAGACAAGCCTATGCCTACGAAATACTCTGAGCAATTTTTGGCTTGATCAGAGGGTAGTTTGGTCTTTTGACGGGATCTTGATTCCGAGGATGATGACTTCAGTGTTCAGTTTTTCAGAGATTCTCAATGCTCTCGCTCGCTCAACCCATCATGGGCTGTCTCTTTTTCACGTCACAACCCATTTAACTAAGATTGGGTTCGGGGTCGAGTTAGGCACATCCGGCCCAATAATAACGGTCCAGCCCAATAAAATTACTTTGATAATCTAGTAATTTACAGCCAATTTGCTAATCCTTGTCCAAAATTTAAATAAACAAGAAGTTTGCAAAATCCATCAATTAAATCTCTTTTGTTTTTCTTTTGTCACTTTTGTTGTTTGACTATTTTTGTCACTTAAGTTGCTTGACCATCATTGATTGATATTTTCAATTATTTTTAAACGAACTCTTAATGACAATATTATAAGAAAATCAATTAGTGACACGAATGAGATGATGATACGACAAAAAGGGTTTGAGAATATGAACCATATTGTGATCTTTCACCTCACTGCGATTCATTTGATTGGAAAAGTTATTATTATCTCAAACTGTTACTTGAATTTACTAATCAGACTTATATTTGATGTGGTGACAAGAACAGTGGGTATTTCGGTAATTTCGGATACTTGTAGCCCATATTATAGTAATTTTAGAAAGTTCAACAAAATGGAGAATTCACACTCTATACATCTATAACATAAATTACAGAGGATGATCAAATTACCAAAAACTTTATATAATACATAACAAGATAATGAATTTTACACACTCAAATTCTCCAAACTACCCCCAGGAACCCAACAAAATTCCCTCTCAACCTCATTGGCCAACTCCTCTTCACCAAACCTCCTCAACCCCTTGCTCAAAACCTTACCCGCATACTCATCCACTTTCCAACTACACCCCACCCCACTTCTTTTCATCAGCCCATAAATCCTGACCGTCGATTCCTTTGACCCGGCCTCAACCACAGCCCTGACCACCCTCGACAGACCCCTTCCATCACCACCATCGATCTCCTCCAACTCGCCGATCAAACAGTCAACCTCCCCTGTCAAACCGCTCTTCGCCAATGTATTGATCAAATCAGCGAGCAAACCCAAGTCTTGCTGCTGGTACTCTCTCTGGATGGTGGAGAACACGTGGACGGCGACGGCGCACTCGCCCTGGCGGATGAGCTCGCGGAGGGCGGCGAGCAGATCGTGTTTGATGAGGCGGGAGAGGGGTGGATAGGTGGGATTCTGGGGATTTTGTTTGTGGGCGCGTTTTAAGAATTGGACGGCTTGGATTGCTTCCGTGCTCAAGATTCTGCCTTTGACTAGAGGTCCGCGATTGCTTCGTGGGCCGCACCGTATGGGAAGACGATGATGAGTGGTGATGATTGTTGGCTTGTGTTTTGGAGAGTGGTGTGATGGGAGAAATGTTAGGTTTGAGTGAAGAGAGGTCGCCATTTTTGCCCCCCAAACAAAAAAAAGAAATTGGTGGCGGAATAAGATAACACTTAACCGTTGGATCTTCTCGTAAGAGTGGGATAATTTCAAGATGGTCCCATTCTTTTTGATAATTCGCCGTTTGCATGGAAATTGAGGGAGAAGGCCAGAAGGGTAATGTATAAAATGGGGAAAAAAAAAAGTGTTTCAAGCTCGTCGACAGCAGGATTCGAACCAGCGCAGGCGAAGCCCAACAGATTCGAGTCTGTCTCCTTAACCACTCGGACAAAATTAACAAAATTGCACAAATTGCTACTTGGCTTTCATTTTGACATCTTTAACAAGGCCCATTTAAGTTGGATTAAGAATCCACAAGTCATAGTAAACTAGCCCCATTTTCAGATTCAAAGATTGGATTTAGAGTAGGGATTTTTGACACCGATCTCAAGTACTTGTAATACCCCTTTTACTGGAAATTACTTATATGTCATAACACAAAATTAATTGGCTTTGAATGAATATTCAATTACCTAACACCAATTAAATTAATTCGCTTTGAATGAATATTCAATTAAACACTTATATGAATTATTCTTTTGATAAAATTTTTACACTCACCCATTTCAGAATGTATATTTAAATTCTAAATTTTAAATGAATTTTTTAAAGAAAATTATATGAGTTCAGAAGATAAAAAATTATATAATAATATGAAAAATTGAAGATAAATATAATATTTAAGGATTTGTACAAATTTAAAAAGAACTTTTTTGGGTAAAAATTTATCGGAAGATGGCTAATTTTGATATATGGACGTGTATTTTATCAATTAATGTTTTTTAGAAAATAATATTTAAAAGAAGCGTTATAAAAATTTAGAGGGGTTTTTAACACTCCACTCTTGGACAAATCATTATTACAACACCCACGTCTTTTTCTTTACAAAGTAACCTCATTAACATGGCAACTTGTTCAAGGTAGTGGTGCTCAAGTTTATTTAATATTTTATAATTTATATATTGCTGATTAATAATTTCGTTGAAGTTCATATTTCTTCATTTCGGACCCATTAATGATTGTGGGCTCTCAATTTTTGTGAACCATTTCACATATGGTTTTATCGCTTGGATATTATTGAATATTTATTCTGGAAAAGGTAGTAATAAAAGAGGCTGGTCCTTTGTTAGCTACCACTTAAATTTGCAGGCGCAGCAGTTCTGGCATTAAATTAGGTGCTGCCTCGTTAGATAAAAATGGAGAAACAGGCCCATGCACACTTTAAGGTCAATTTTTTCCAGAAATATGATAAGATCAGATGTGCAATATAAAGCCTGGACAAAGAAATTCCCAAAATGATTGACTCCTCATACGGTTTTGTTGCCACAAACATCCATGACTAGAATGTGAGATTTCTAAAATATCAGCTTTTTTTTTTTTTTTTCCCAATCCACAGAACAAATGAAATGCAGCTGCATGCAATTAATTAGGTGGTTTCAGTTCAATTAATTAGGACCGTTGTTATTTATGCAAATGATGACATTTTGAATGAGATGGGGTTTATCTATCTAATTTATTCTGCTATACTTATCACAATATTCTCATTAAAGACTATTTGGAGACAAACACTTGTCTAAATTCAATAGTGGTACTGGCAAGATTTGTGGTTTATTTTGCCTGGAATATACATGCCACAATTTCTGATACCTGTATGCAATTATTAGGTGTCCATCATTATCGTAATTAATTGAAAAGGCATTAAGGTATAAACGTGATTTCTCATTAAATATTACAACTACTGCACATATATTCCTTAATAGGCACTTTGGTTCATTATTGATTTGCCCACATTGAATGACCGGACAACCAACTATTATTCAAGCCTAGATTCTTGATCTGTAAATTCTTTTTGCCATATCATCAACGTCTTCCCTCTAGGTTTAAAAGCTTCACAGTGCTTGCTTTATTGAAGGCCTAATGGCCCAGTTTTAAAGGTAAAAAGGTCATCTTGATATTGAAAAATCTTTCTCAATGTACACCCCTTATGATCATTTTTATAATTAACTGCTGTGGCCTGATATAAAAGAGCATTAGCACATAACATATTCTTGGACAGAAAAGACTTCTACACACTAGAGAGAAAAGAATTATACACACTGTCGCACTATGCCAATTATACATTTACTATACAATCTGTAGACAGGTATTCTTCAAGGCCTAGCACTTAATTACATCAACATCAGATACCAATAATTTCAAAGTGATCAGCAACTCATTTTCCAATTCTGCTAGTTAGATTGACATTCACCCAATTGTGTAACGACAAATTTGGTAATTCTTTTTTATGATATCGTTTCAGCTTTTGAGACTTCCTGTTAAGAGATTCTGAAAGAAAATTCCCACTGAGAGGAGGATATTATTGATCATGTGTTAACATGGTAGGAGGAGGAGATAGGATTTTGCTTTTACGATCAATAAAAAATTAAAAATAATAATAATAACAACCAAAAAGGCTAGCTTTTACAATTTGGGAGGACCCATTAAGCTATGGTTGCCAATGAGAGTGGAATTTGATTCATTTCAATAACATTTGATGTGTGATTAAGGATGCACTAAATGTGTGCATGGAGAGAAATATGCATTCAAGATTCCAATCAAGTATGGAGAAAAGCTCAGATTGTGCCCACCATGAAAAGGAGAAATGACTGAAGTTTCATTTGAATTGAAACCGCAATGGAAGGTGAAAATTGTTTGTTAGTTTATCTGTGGTTCTCATTAGAATTGTACACTTTTTTCTTTTTTCGAAATATATTACAAACTACTGACATTACAATCAGGGATCTATCCAAAATTTAAATTCCGACAATTACATAGCTCGAAAATCTACCCCAAATAACGGCAAGATATCATCATGTTGTTTAGCATGCCATTATTTTCATTCTCCTACTGCAATATAATTAGGTTTCCATCGTTGTCCTTGAGCTTTTATGACAAAACATGCTCTTTCATTGGTCAAAATGTGAGTTGTGGTTCGAGAACTTGTGGTTAATTGATTCCACGTTAAATCATTATATTGGAGCTAATCACTCTCAAACTCTTAAACATGTTACTCATTTAATTTGCAATGTGATATATAATAGTTGAAATAATACAGCTGTAGCCATGATGAATCGTATCAAGATCTACTTTCTGCAAAATTGAAATCCTATGAGTATCATCTGGCTTAGCTCAAAAAGGAAAAACAAAGATGTTTGGTTATAAGCATGTCTGATACGTTTTTTCTTATTCTTGAATTAAAAAAAAGAAAATGGCAGAAACATTTGAAATCTAACTCCGTGGCAGCTAATTTCTTGGGACCTACCATCATTGGTTTCCTCTGCAGCTTCAGCTTCACCAATAATTCAATTCTAACTAACAGTGTCATGCATACAGATCAACCACAAGCACATGGAGTATCACCAGTCCTGTGGGCTTAAAGGGTACATGAATGTTGAAAAAAAGAAACCAAGAAGCCAAGTGATATCGAACACAGAGATGGCCAAGATTTCAAACTTGTGTTTGGTAATGCTGTGGCCCTCTGTGTCTCGGTTCTTTATCTGCATATCTTGTTCTGATAAGCTGTAATATTCATTTTGGACCCAGAATTTGCAAATTTACAAACTAATGATAATGTGTTCATAATAAACAGGCTTTACGAATTGTCACACTTGCACGTACAAGTTTTACTAATGGCTAATGCTTGTTCATGCATGGGACATTAACAGCTCCAAGAAGCTTGGATTGATTATTTTATCACTTGCATTATTATTCTGAGAATCACATTCTTAAGCTCTGCAACTCCTACGAGTAGCGATCAAATAAAGAAGAAAAACACCATGATTTTTTTTTTTTTTTCTAACGGAGCTAATGCTTATTTTAATCTTCAAAGTGACTTGAATAGAATCAATCAATCAATATTCAATAGCGTGTTGGAGACGTTTGTTTAAGCGAATTTGGAACGATAATGGTTCCAACATTATTTAGGAGATATGTTAAATAATTTCCACATGTCTTTGAATCCGAATTTTGTCTGTCTTCATATTGTTCATTGATGGAAACAACTCGGAGAAAGCTTCAACACTTGGTAGTAAGCTACAAACGAGTCCATTGTTCCAACTTTGAATTGGAAATATGCTTTCCGGATTTTACCTTATCCTAACATTTTATACCTAATAATTCAACACGTATTGCTTGTTTCATTTGGGACATGTGAAAGTTTTTCCAATTCATTATAATGACCTGCCAAATTAAATTCATTTACTTGGCCACGTCATGACAAGATGTCTGCTCTATAATTCAAGTTTAACGTGTCAGATTATTAACTTATATATTTTTATATATTGATATAAAATTCAATGTAAATCTCAGAATTTTGAACCCAACCTATTAATTCTGTATTACATTTGCATCGGTATGATAAGTTTGTGTCACAAATGACCACATCTATTGGTTGTTGTATCTTTGTTTCACTGCTTTTTCAGCTAGGGTTTGATAATGCTCCTTATGAACCACATCTTTTTTGACCTTTTTCATCACAACAAAGTGAGAATGTTAGCTTGGCTTCATGACAAAACAGAATTTTTTAGATGGGGATATTGGAAAGCAACTTGAATGATGAAATCTCTTTAAGATCATCGAGTTAGATGCAACTTGTGCTCACTGTAGCATTGGTGGGCAGCAAGTGAGACCCACCAAAGCATATATATCAACACTTTAAACACATGATTTATAAATAGAAAAAATGAAAAAAAAAATAAAAAAGACTGAATTTTCCTCAGGTTTGATAAAGATCCTGATAAACTTTATTTTCTTTAAAATTTGCTATAGGAAGTTGCTCTAAATTTAACGTTAATGTGCAAGGATTAACTGACTTTTAAGGGCGGAATTTTTTTTAAGAGAAATTTTAGAATACACTAGATGTATTATGTTAGAGATACAATAAATAAATAATATTATGATATGTGTGTATTTATTTTAAAAAATCATCATATAAATAATGATTATATTAAATTCAATTACACATGTCATGCATGCATTAATTTATTATAATACATGATAGGTATTATATAATTTTTCTTTTTATAGGCGGTGGGTGTCCCTCAATCAAGAACACGTGCCCTTAATCCTATTTAGATCTTTTGTGGGCCGATATCTCGTGTCTGGCACATCGCCATGTGGTTCCCAGTCCATATCAACGGTGATCTTTAATTCTTTATTTAGCTTTACACTTGTCAAGTCAAACAAAGTTGTGATGAGAAGGTCTCTCACTCTCTCTTACTGGTGTTGTGCAACTGAATAACAATTAAATGTTTTGTGTAAAAAATAAATATTTTTCATTTTAATAGGGTTAATTTTAAATTATCATTTGTGAAATCATATTTTAAAAATATTTTTAAATTATTATAAATATTTTTATCTTTATTTTGTAAGAAGATAAAAAAAATTTCATCAGCTCGCTTTTATTTTTCTCTTATCTTTTGAAAAAAAAAAAAAAAGAAGGTTGAAGATTACAATAATTTGATAATATTCTAAAAGTTATTATATCACGATAAAAGTTATTCTAAAAGTTATAATTTGATAATCTGAAATGTATTCTTCTAATATTTATCAATTAAATGAATCCCTATTTCAATTTTTTTTTTCATCTTAAACATAATTGTTTAGATGAGACCACTTGCGTATGCATTGCACTATTTTTCCCACAAGAAGTAATCCTCATGGAGGGACCGAGTTTTTATTCTTTGTAATTAAAGTGGAAGTAGGCCTATTCAACTTTTAAGTGAGGCGTGGGAGACAAATGGGACACCTTGCCCATTCATTAATTCAACTTATTACTGCTAATGCTTGTCTTTGCATAATTTAATCTCAACAAATAAAACATCATATGGATAAGAAGAGAATGAAAAAAAAAAAAAAAGGAATCGATCGATAGCGAGGTTACAACTCACCAAGGACGACAAATTGGAGAAAAAGAAATGATTAAAAGAAATAACACACAAATCATAATCACATACTATGAATATACGAAATGTGATTATAGTAAACAACCTAATTTATCGGTTAAATATAATAATACGAAGATTGAATTGATCAAGGTAAAGCTAGCTAGCTAAAATAAACAAACCCTAGCAACCAAAGGAAGATTCTTGAAATACTCAACCGAAGAGATGAAAAATTAGCCACAATTAATGGATATGAATGAAGTTCACAGTAAGCCATGTGGGTAAAGAAGCGAGTGTGCAAATTGGCATAAAAAAAGCAATAATAAAAAGTGAGGTATTCCTTTGGCCATTTGGTGCATAATTTAATTTACATCTTCAATTTGTCTATCACATTCTCATTTTTTTTTTTAACTTGATCCCAAAAATATTTGAAACCCTTTAAGTCAGTGCGACGAGATTTTTTTCATGAACTAAAGGGAATTACTATGTTAGAGGTGCTATAAGTTAGAGCATCCATTATAGTCATTAGATCTAAGGTTGAAATTAATATTAGTTCTTTCAACTTTAGATCCAATGAATGCAATGGATGCTTTAAGTTAGATCATATCCAATATAGCTGGATCCCTAAATTAAAAGAGAAGTATATAATTACGGTTCAGAAGTCACTAATTATATGAATAGATAAAGGTAGTTAAATCTTAACAAGATCTATAGATATATGCATGGCATCTAATTTTTTTAAAATTAAACAGATATAATCATCTAATTATGAGCATGAGCAGGTTGTAATTGAACATCACTTTTAATGCTGTTAACTACCAAAAGAGTTATGCGAATTAGGAAGCCTAAAAACAAGTGCTTACTCGTAACTGTTAATGATTTGTCTTTTATATCAATAGAAAAGGAGCTTGAAATTGAATATAAACTCCTCTTTAAAGATAAGTGCTTAGTACCCCCGCAATCAATTGTTACGCGACAAAGAACGAAGAGCGTCCCCAACAATGAATTATAGTCTTAAGTGCTCAATTTGTCCATCTATTTTGTCAAGGGGGGAATCAAAATTAACCCAAAAATTTATTCTGAGTAATCATATTTTTAAAGTTATAGTTGAGAGACACTATCATATCAAGGTGATTATAAGCATGCTCAACTTAGGATTTTCAACAAATTTGATTGGTCCATTCTGATCTCACTTTTCTTGGTGGATGAGACAACATCTTGTATGTGGAGATTATGGGCAGTTTCTGATTTTAATATTTTAATAGTCAGATTAATCTTTAAAGGATATTTATTGTTTGCTAATATATTATTTAATTGAAGTAAAAAGTTTTCAACTATGCTATTATGTTATTCAAGAAGCAGCCCGTTTGCAAATGGGGGGAAAATGAACAATAATGATTTGTGCCTACCTACCAATTCAATGTCTAATCTTGTGCCATTGAGTGGGCGGCTTTCCAAGTGATGCAATGTACCGCAAAGGGGAAAAATAAAAAAAAATAAAATAATTCTCCCTTTTTTTTTAATTTGTTTTCTTATTATACATTTATATCCAATAATGATTACATTTTGATCAAATAAATTTGTAGGACATATGAGACTATTTTATAAAATAAAAAAAAATTGTTACAAAATGTTTTCAATAAGCATATTACATTTATTTGATGTATTCTTTCGGTAAGAAACAATAAAAAGAGAACATAGAATAAAAAGTTTCAATGGTTTCACGAGTATAATTACAATAGAATTCGTGAGTTGTAAATAAAATGTAAAATGTGCACAATACGATGAGCATGCGAGTTATTAGGAGATTCAAAAATTCGTATATAACCTCTCATGATCAAACACATCTTATTATTCACGAGCTTTTTTTTTTTAAAAAAAAAAAAGAAGATAAATAAATTAATGAAAGAGGAATTTTTGTAACATAAACCATTAGGAATTATTTTAGACCGCTGAAGTCTTGATTCAAGAAATAGAAAAGAAAATTAGGAGAAAAAGACAAAGACTTAAAAAAAAAATACAACCAATAGACTTCGTTAATTTTAGTTTTAGAAGGCCAAGGAGTAAATGGTCAAGTAACTGATTTACTACGGCGGTCAACGAGTCAACGATCGAATCGTGTTCCGTTGAATTCTTCCAGCACCAACAACGAAACGCCGTTATGTCCCCCAACCACTATGACGTGTCACGTGGAATAATCTCATCGGTTTATTTTGAGACTTGTTATGCACCGTTGGATTTGGCACGCGATCCCTCTTTCGGTTTGCGCAATTATTACAGTGGATCCGGGCGTGGTGAGAAAAGATTCACCCCGACAATTCACTGCAATGCGACAGCAAAGAATAATAATTGTCTGATTAAAATAGAAAATGCCAAAAATGAAAAAAAAAAAAATTATGCATGTCAGTTAATTGATTAAATTAAAATTTAAGGTTTTTTTTTAATTTTAAATAAATGGTCCAATTTTTAAATAAATATGTACGACAATTTATAAAATTTTCGGAATAATTTTATTTTAACATCTGTCAGTTGACTTGTCACTGCATTTCCTTTTGATTATTCATTTTCAGCTTTTTGGCAATTTCCAAATTTGCAGATTTTTTTGGCACCATCCTGTTTTTTTCTTGAATTTCCAAATCGTACCCAATGAAAGAAAAAAAAATTCACTAAAAAGCTTTAAAAGAAAATCCCAAAATAGGAGTAATCATAACAGACTTGAAACGTTTGGTTTCAACTCTAATAAAAAATTAAAAAAAAAAAAGGCAAAACATTCGGTCAATTATTTTAATTTTGTTTTTCTGTCCTCATGCAACTGTTCTTCATCGCTAACTTGATCCGGGGATTCGGCGCAGGTTAGCAGGTGGGGGTCTAATTGATTAGGAATAAAATTGTACCCGAAAGCAATAGTGAGACAAAGAACAGTGTGCAAAAGGTTGCCGGGAATACTCAGTAATGCGTCGGTGCAGTTGATTTAAAAAAAGTTGGCACAACAACAACAGCGACAGCGCAAATCCAAAGCAAATATAGAAAGGCATTTTTTTGCGTACCATTTTTTTGTTTGTTTATTATACAATAAACTTTTATAAATATCTAAATAATTTTCAGTATTAAATGAAAAATTGATTCCGACACAATAAAAAAATATTTTTACTTTTTTAATAATTGATTACATGAGTAAAAAATTTACGTACTTTTTTTTATAAAAGCTTTTTACGAAGCTCAGCTTTAGAATACCTCATGATATACTTTTATTAGAAAGAATAATTAGCTGTTTAATTTGCCGAATAATCATTATTAACTTGGCTAAAAATTTATGTACATTAAAATTTGCCAAAGATACTTTTGATGAGCCAACTTTAGATTTTCAAACAAAATAATAAAGTAAGTCATAAAGGTAAGTTTTTGCAGTCCAAAATTTAAAAAAAAAAAAAAGAAAGAAAGAAAAAAGAAAAGAAAAGAAAAGAAAAAGAATGATTCTTTCAAGAAAATAGTAAGACTGTAAGAGCCATAAACAAGTGGCAAAGTAGCTACAGAAAGGCCAAGGAACCTTCTTTTTTGCATCAAAAAGACCCATCACTTGCATCTGTTGCATAAGCCTCTCCTTAACTGTCTCTAGTGTTGTGTGTCTCGAAGTACTCCATTTTTTATCTTCACAGTCACAAGAACAACTCCTTTCAAAGTCTTCTTCTTTGAAGCATTTTTCTGGAAAAAAAGGTCGAAAACAGTTGGTTCTTTTATTTGAGTAACCTTTGATGTCTACTACACCACTTGAGCATGATTACATAGGCCTATCAGAGTCTTCTTCAGTGCCAAGAAGCTCTGACAAGCTTTCCTATTCTTCCTCTTCTTCTTCTTGTACTGAAGAAAACTACACGAGTAGCAACAAAGCATGTCTCAATTTCAAGGAGACTGAGCTGAGGCTTGGCTTACCAGGGTCTCAGTCTCCAGGGAGGAAACCATCACATGGGCTGTCTCTTTTTGGCAAAGATATTGAGAACAACAACAGCAACAGCAACAACACTAACGGGTATGCTGCTCCTAGCCCTTTGAAGAGCTTAGTCTCTGGTGCTAAAAGGGGTTTCTCTGATGCCCTTGATGGAGCTTCTCGCAACTGGGGTTTGTCCATTAATGGTAAACCTGATGCCGAGTTGGGTAAAGGTGCTGTCTTGTATTCTCCTAGAGGTGGGTTAGATGATAAGTGCAAGATCGTGAAGGAAGTTGATGTCTTGCCTCTGTCTCCTAAGCCAGTTCAAGAGAAGAAGAATCAAGTCCCTGCTTTAAATGAAAATGAACCAACTAGTGCCCCTGCTGCAAAGTAAGCTCATCTTCAATTTTCTTTTTCTTTCATGGGTTGCTTTTGTTTATACCTATTACTTTTTTTTTGTTTTTTTTTTGCCTCAAGGAATTGACTTTTATGGGCAGAACTCAGCCTTGATTTTGTTTGTATGAAGTTCTGCTTTCCTGTTATGTATCTTTTTTACATTATTGTATATTTTTAATTAATCTTGAGTATATGTGTCTCGTTTCTTTAGTTTCGAATGTCTTGGTCGATTGATGCTCGTTCAATGCTTACGCTTTTGTTTTGAACTTATTATGTCTTTACTTTGTATATGATTACCACCTCATTTTTTTTAATTTAAACGTTTCTCTGTTGTTAGTCTATTCGGTTTAGTTAGTGTTTTGGAGAAGAATTTCACTGAGCTGCATATAAAATATCTTCAAATGGAATAATCGGCCCTTCTTTCACAGCTAGATCATAAATTTGTTTGTGCACTATTTATATTTGCTCCCTTTTAGCTATTTTTGCATTTTCTTCTTATGTTGTATTCATAGATGTATGAGCACAGTTCATGTGGATGCATTATTGAGACAAATCTTTTCGTGACAGGGCACAGGTGGTGGGATGGCCACCAATTCGATCTTTCCGGAAGAACACCATGGCCTCTAATTTGGTAAAGAACAATGATGCCGCTGAAGGCAAGTCGGGATCTGGATGTCTCTATGTAAAGGTTAGCATGGATGGTGCTCCATATCTAAGGAAGGTTGATCTCAAAATCTACAGCAATTACATGGAACTCTCTTCAGCTCTTGAGAAGATGTTCAGCTGCTTTACCATTGGTATACTTTCTTCCTCTTTTTCTCACATATATGTTTTTGTCAGTAGTCACACACAGATAAAAAGTCAATCTGTTTTGAAACAATACTTGCGTTGTTGGATCTCCATTAGTCAGAGTAAGAGCATTGCCTTCTAAGAAGTATATGATCATTTTCTACACTGTGATGCAATGGGTATAACAAGTTTGTGATCTCAATTTTATGCGTGCTATATTAGAATTTCTTTCTTCGGATTACTATTTTCGAGTAACTCTCCTGCCAACATTGACTTTTAAGGCATAAGTACCAAAATTGGCATTTTATGGTCAAAGAGCTCTAGAGAAAATTCATGAATATTCTAAGATATCTCAAACAGGTTTCAACTTATGTTTATGATTGGTTGTGAATCAGGGCAATGTGATTCTCATGGTCTTCCGGGGCAAGACGGCCTAAGTGAGAGTCGTCTGATGGATCTTCTCCATGGTTCTGAATATGTGCTTACATATGAAGACAGGGATGGTGACTGGATGCTTGTTGGTGATGTCCCTTGGGAGTAAGTTCTTTTCATTACTTGTGGCATTTTTATGAATTCATTGGCTTCTAGTATTGAGTTCTTAAGTTTGTATCCATGAACTGGACTCTGCAGTTAGTTGATGTAAATTTGCCTTATCATGAATTTAACACAGTAGCAAACCACCAATTTTGAAGTTTATGTTAATCTGGAACCATTTGAAAGTTGGTACTTTTTTTGCCCATGGATAGAGAAATCACTTTGTTGCACTTGCATCTAGTAAACAACAGGGTATTGCGAATATCGAAGTTGGTTATTAAATTTGATCTAAATCTTCCTATATGATGTATTACAGTTATTAAATTTTATAATAAATACATAGTTGTAAAAGTACATCATTCTAATGTTATTGTTGTTTGTTATCACAGTATGTTCACTGAGACGTGTAGAAGACTTCGCATCATGAAAGGTTCAGAGGCTATTGGACTGGGTATGTATCACTCATTAATGTACAAAGTGACTTATCTTTGATGGTTAACTTCAAATCCCATTGCACTTATTCTTTTGGAGTCTAATGTGTTTGAATCCAAATTAAATTCTTTCCTCAATATTCTATAACTTTTGTTTCGTTTTTGCTGGTATTCTTGAATCTGACTCTAGTATCTACTTTTTTGCAGCTCCAAGGGCCATGGAGAAGTGCAAGAACCGAACTTAGTGTCGCAAATATCTTGAAAGACTTAAAAAGGGAGAAAATTTGTTTTTTTCAGAATCCAAACACGTGAAAAGATGTTAGGCATTTTGTTCAAGGACCCTATTATTATATAAATGTTATCAAATATCATAAGTTTGCTGTATTTAATTAGTTAATATGGGGAAAACATCCCTCTAGACAAAGATAGCACTGCAGACATATCCGTTCTACGTTTGTTTTAGTATATTATTTTGTTCCTCTTTACTTTTCTGTGTAATTTTTTAGTTTGTGTACAAAATATAAATGGATTGCTTGTTGGTTGCAAGTTTGCAACTCTTCCTGCTTATAGACATTTGTGTCGTGTTCCTTATTTTAAGGAGTGGAGGTCAATAATTTACTCACCAGTCTTCCATAAAAACAAGAATTAGGTGAGAGGAGTGGACTTCAAGCTTGACATTGCTTCATTGGTTTCCAAGTTTAGAACCCAAAACTTGTGTGCTAATGAGTTGTTGGTATTAGTGAACAGTTAATTACCTTGTAAGATTGTTACTTGACATGTATTCTTCAACATGTTTCTTTAGGGGAAAAAAAAGAAGTATTCTTATAAAATGCTTGGGCATTGGATGTGTCTGTTCATAAAATACTTGTAATGTATTTACAACAATAAAACAATTGAAAAAAAAAGAAGAAAATGACCCTTTACCCCAATCTGATTCGAATGGAATTGGATCCCAAGAACCTCTTGTACATTTGCAGGAGACCTTTCTGCTTTAATGAAAATCCTGGATGAAGATCTGTCCATGTTGGGACCTTCATCTTCTGAAGCAACCAACTCTTTAAGTTATTAGCAAAAGTGACTTGGCGGTGCCCCCAATTCAGGAGATGGACTAATCTTCCTCATCCTCACCTGCTTCCGCATCTTCCTGATAAAAAAGAGAAACAAAAAACGGAGATGAAACTTGTAAAGGACCAGAGAAATGTATCCACAGAACCTATGAAGCTAAATACCAATGAAGGAGAAACGAAAATAATTAGAACAAGATGTCAACATTCAACAGTAAGCAACCAGTGTCTTATGGAAGAAATGCCGTCAAAGCCAACATGCACACAGTAACTCAGACAGCATCCTTCAAACAAATCACAGATGTTGCATTCTCAGTGCTACGCTTGTCAACCGATACCTAATCTCTTTTAAAAGTGAACCAATGAAGACCATGTATGGATGGCTCACTCACTAAATAGAAAGAAATACAACTTTTTAAGTTGGCCCCAGACACCATGCGAAAGGGCAGATTACAATCGATAAGCTTATGTACATTCTTAACCTTCGTTATATTATTAGTTTTCCGTAATCTGACTTATAATTAAGTAATTAACATAGTTTAGATTACAAAGCGCTATAATCAACCAAGAGATCTGCATTGTAGCCTCAACCTCCAAAAAAGCTTGAAGGAAAAATATTGACCATGTAGCTTATATAAATGAGGACACTTGGTCAAAAAATCACTTTGTCACACATTCAAAAACTCACTTTGTCTCTAAAAAAAAAAAAAAAAAAAAACTTCACTTTGGGTGTGTTTTAGAGTGAGGTGCTATATCTCTTAAGCTGCAGCTGCTATGAAATAAAAGCTACAGCTGTAAAATAAAAGTTGAGAAAAAAAATTTATTAAACTACCAAAATTCAGCTACAAGTATTACTGAATACCTTAGTAGCTGAGTTTTAACAACTCAACTACCTCACCATACTTTCAAACGGACTATTTGTCATTTTATACTAACAGCTTTCTATTCAAAAGCCAACATCAGTGGAAGACACGATACAGAGGATGAGAACAAATTGTGGTGAGAAAAAAAAATCACATATTAAAAAAAAAAAAGGAAACCACTCATGGATGCCGCGTAAGTAAACACATTATGTGTTGATTGGTGCCTTCAATTAGAAAATTAAAGCTTCCTGGTACATTTTCTAAATATGTAATAACTAATAAATAACAAAACATTATTGACATTTTGACTTGGTTTACTTGACGACCAAACAGAAAGTACTTGGGGTTCCTTTATGCCATAGTCGGATTTCGAAGCAAACACATCAGAGTATTGTTGATAAGGTTGATCAAAGGCTTTCTAGATGGAATGCCTCTCACCTGACATTAGCGGGTCGTATCACTTTGGCGCAATCGGTTCTACAAGCTATTCCTGTGTATACGATGCAAACTACAAACCTACCACGAAGCATAAAAATGAAAATTGATCAGCTATGTCGGCGTTTTATCTGGAGTGGGTCGGCTGAAAATAAAAAAATGAGATTGGTAAACTGGGACATGATTTGCACTCCGAAATGCAAAGGGGGTCTCGGCTTTAAGAAGTTGGATATTATGAATCATGCCCTCCTTATGAAGAACACTTGGAGTCTAATTACGGAACCAACGAAGCTTAGTAATCAGGTACTATTAACTAAGTATGGGGTTCATTTGGATGAGGTTCCTACAAGCCTGCCTACTCGATATGGGTCTCATTTGTGGAAAGCAATGGGAAGCATCTGGGAGCAAACTCGAGTGGGAATGCGATGGAACATTGGTGATGGGGAGAGGGTTCGGTTTTGGTGGGATTGCTGGGTGACAACCTCAAGCCCTTTGGCTGCACATACGTCACAACCAATTCCGAATACTCTACTTAGCAAACGGGTAGCAGATTTTGTTGATGAAATTGGAAACTGGAATTGGTCTTTGTTTAGTCACTTATTGCCTAATAATATCCTTTTAAAGATTGCTTCAGTTCATCCTCCTACAGCTTCTCACGGAGCTGACAGTTTCTTTTGGGGAGCTTCCTCTAATGGAAATTTTTCTGTAAAGTCTGCTTATGAGCTGTTGGATGATCCTATTGGCAATGGAGATCATAGCTTTTGGTGTTTGGCGTGGAGTTGGAAGGGCCCTCATAGCATCCGAGTTTTTCTTTGGCTCCTCTTGCATGGTCGGCTGAAAACGAGGAAGGAACTTAATAGGAGACATTTGATTGATTCCACTCAATGTGATAGATGTGGAGGGCCGGCTGAGGATATTCTTCATACACTCCGTGACTGTGTTACGGCCAAGAGAGTATGGTCTCATCTCCTGCCTAACCATCACCCCCATAGCTTTTTTCTATGCCCTCTTAGTGATTGGCTGCAGATGAATCTGATAAGAAAGAAAAATAACACAAGTCAGGAGTATTGGAGAGTTTGTTTTGGAGTAGCGGTGTGGCGATTATGGTTTTGGAGGAATAATTTTCTCTTCAATCATGGCTCGTGGGAGAGTGGTTTTATAGCCACAGACATAAAAGCTCGTACGAAGGAGATTTTACGTTGCATTCACCAACCTTTGCATGGGAAACAATCGAGAGTGGAGACAATGATTCGTTGGAAAGCTCCTATTTGGCCGTGTGTCAGTCTAAATACAGATGGTGCCATGAAAAGATTTGGATATGCTGGGGCTGGTGGATTGATACGTGATTATAATGGAAATTGGCTCATGGGTTTCACAGTCAACCTTGGAATGTGTTCAGTTCTTTCGGCTGAATTGTGGGGCCTCTTGCATGGCTTGAAAGTGGCTTGGGATTTTGGCTTTAGACATCTTCGGGTGGGTGTGGATAATAAGAGCGTAGTGCTTCTTTTGGAAAGCGCTCATCCTCCAGCCAACGAAAATGCAATTCTCGTCAAAACTATTCGGGAGCTATTAGCACGTGACTGGATTGTCCACATGGAGCATGTGTACAGAGAAGCAAATAGTGCTGCAGATTTCTTTGCTTCCTATAGCCTAACTAAACCCTTAGGCTTGCATGTTCTTCATTCTCCTCCCTCTGATATTGTTGGTTTACTTGGTAATGATGCTTATGGCATTGCACACTCTCGTTTAGTGTTGCATTAGCTCTTCGTGAGCCCTTCATTAATCAAAAAAGAAAGAAAGTGAAATTAAATAAATAAAAATTACAATGAGAATTGATTACATTTCGGAAATAAGCCATGCCGTAGACGAAACTGAATGTCTCTGTCAAAGCTTCCAAATTTCCAAATTGAATAATTCTTTAATGATGGAAATAAATGTAAAACAACAGGATCGGCATTCAAAGGAAATTGTTTTGTTAAGCATAAATAGTACAAGCTTATGGTTTTGACGGGCTATTTATTGCATGAAACCATACTTACAGCTGATGAATTGGGCGAGAATTGAAAACTTCAAGCCAATTACTCTACGAGATTTTAAGAAAATTGAACAAAAATTTCGAAGAAATTCAAGAGCCATGGTGAAGGGAGTTAAGGCTTAAGGGGTTATGAAAGTACGTGCGCACGAATACGGGTTTTGGCATAATGACAATTTATAGGTCACTGCCACTTCTTCGCTTTAGTTTAAACCGATTTGTTCAATTTGGTTCGTTAAACTTGTTTTACTTATCTAATTTAAATACAAAATGCTAGGATTATACATTACTAATATCCCACATAAATTATAGACATCGTAATCGATTTTTGATAGGTTACATCTACGTATATGGAAATCATAACATAAAAGAAAAAAAGCAATCGGCAAGAATGGTGAAGTAAAAAGAACTGCTCTGAAAGTATGTGATTCAGTTAATTTAATGAACCCCACCCCACCCCCCCTCCCCCCCCAAAAAAAAAACACACAATAATTCACGATTATCTCTAATCTGAACAGCTACAGCAAAATACATGAATATTAACACATCTCATAATTTGTGATCTTGTGTAAAGCTAAAAAAGGTGCCAGTCTCATCTATTCCTCCGCGTTTTTATGACTCTTGTTCTGAAATTTGCAGATATACCATCTGGGTATATCCATTAAATACAGAGGTCTCAAGCCTACTTAAACCAAGCCGCTGGAACAAGCCATAGCGGCCATCTTCAACAATTGGACTGGGTGCACGAGCAGGGTCATATCGTGTTTGATGGGTGAGGGAAGGGCCAGCCACAGGAGGGAGCTCCCAATAAACCTCTAAAATTGATTCAACGTACCGGCTGTTCTGAAAATGTTCAGCATAGGAGATAGGCTTATTACTGTGGTTAAAGTTATCTCGCATCTCCCCTTTGACACCCCACCAAGTTTCACCCGTCCCACATAGTTCTTCTACATCTACTGCCTTCTCCCAGAATTTCTTCCTTCTTGCTCTGATCCTTGCTTCATCGCTATCTCTGAAGCAGCTATGGCCACCTCCTGGATAAAATATATGCAAGGCGAAACAAGTTAAATATACCAGTACTTACCTCAATCCATGAATATGATCCATCTAGTACATAAGAGTATAAGACCAATAATTGAGAAAAGGACAAAGGTAAAATGAAATAAAATTGTTGCATACAGCAACATTTATAACTGTTGACTTTTTCTGATCGCATGTCCACCAGCAAAAAAGCTGAAAAGGGTAAGGATTAGTTCCAACTATGGGAAATTTGAGTGGGACATTCCAATCACAGAGTCAGTGTCAAGGGTACAGTCACAGTCAAACTTATTGATAGCACATCAGACAAGAAACACAGGCAAAGGAGAGGGCCATAATGCAGATAAGCCCCTGCTTTGAGACATGCCTTTTTTTCTAAGCCTATTGGCAATGCAAATACATCTTGTAGATAAAATATCATACACTTCTCAGTGGTAAAAATAATCATCGAAATTGTTTGAAAAGTTCAATTATGTCAAATTCACTTCCTTGAGAGACAGCCAATTGCAATTTCTAGTACAAACAATTCTGAGGAAAAGGAAGGGAAATTCATTGAGTTTAAAGATCATAATGGAGATACACATCATAGGATTTGAGGCAAATATTCGCATGTATCCTATAAAACATTAAACAAAGATGGGAGAGCATGCACCTCTTATATAAGATTGATCACATATCTGCCTCAACGAATAATGGTCTCCAGTTCCAGTATCATAATTATCCTCAAAAACAAGATGTTGAAACCCTGCTTTCAGAGCCTGTTTCAGTCTGTCATGAAAGCATGAATTAAGACGAATCCACATTGAGAAAATTTGGAGAAGCATGCGTAAAAACTACAATAGATAGAACAAGGAAGTGCAAAGGTTTCTTAACATCACATAAGCCAGAAAGTGAGTACCTTTTCAATTCATTCTGATGGTCATCAAAGAAGATTAGGACTCGGCTGAGATTGGTAATCCCATGTCTCTTCATGACAGACCCCCAATCGATACTACCAAAATCCACAAAATCTTTTCCAGCAAAATAAGTACAGTTCTCATCAACATAAGCAGGCCCCTTCTGTAGGTACTTTGCAGGATGCCGGGGCGAAATTGAAATAATTGGTTTATCTGGCATGGCCTGCCGCAAAACCCAAGTTGAATGTCCCTTGAAAGCACCACTCTCAATCATCAGATCCGGCTTCAGCCATCGAGCAATGAACCAAAGCCCAAAGCTGTGGTCAAAACCCATCCCGTACATGTTGTTTTTTATTGGACGAGTTTCATATATCCGCACAAACTCTTCCAAACCCTTGATTAAATCCTTGGTTGTCCATTCAACTGTCTTTCCATGTTTCGATCTGCCTTTTGACAAGGATAATAATTAAATGACGTCGACTGTAAACAACTAAAAGAAGCGGATTCAAACTTTAATCTTTCAACAAAATCTAACAGATAAAAAATATTCGTTCTTTAAGACAATACACAAGACAACCAAAATTTTTCAATTTCAAGTTGAGTGACAATCAAGAAAGGAAGTAGAAGTTAACCTAAAATATACTCATTCATTTGAAAACCAAAGATGAAAGTAATTAAAAAACGTGAAAAATCTTTATAAAGAACATATATCAGGTCATATCGAGGTTCCGCACAGAAACTGACAAACTCCACTAAATGAACAGAAGCTGATTCCAAATTTATGATTTTAGGGCATGCAACAAAATTCGAGCACACCCATAACCAATCTATTTCTCGATGAAACTTATAAAGCACAACACAAATTGACAACAAAATCCATTGACAGTTTAAGACCTAACACAATTCCAGTGATAACAAATAATAAAAAAGAAGCTAATAAATAAAGTGCATACTAAGAGATCCCACTTAAATTGAAATGCTACTTTATCTTCAAACTTGTCATCTTGATTCTTAAACAGCCACATTACAGATACTACCATTCATAAATATATAAAAGATCAGAACAAATTCATAAATTTTCACTAACTAGCTCTCTACAGGATCCAAAAACTCTTCAACATCATCAATCCTAGCTAATTTAAAAAAAAAAACTGCAGCTTCGTAAACTATTAACATGAAGTGAAGCGAAATACAAATCAGTTAATAGTATACGCAAATTGAATATTAATTAAAATGTAGATCTGACTTCATAAAAGCTTTTTGGATTAGAGACTTACACCAGGGAACACCGAGGTAGCCAAAATCCGACTCGGCGGCGTCTGGTCGGTAAAGCCCGGGCCCGATCCGAGAGTGCGGATCGTAAGGGGAAATACAAACGAGGTTACGAGAATAATGAAAGATAAACGAAACGACGCCGAACAAGGCGAAAACACAGATGACAAGATAGGGTGACATGTGGCTGATGCGGGAGAGGTACTTAGAGGCTAAGAGGGAAATGTGTTGCCGTTTCGTCTTGGACTCATCGTCGTCGGAAGATGGATCAGGAGTCGGCGAGTCGGCGACGGCGTCAGATTCGGCGGCATGACGGCGCGAGGAGACGGAGCGGTCGAGCATCGTGGTGCCCGGAGTGGAGGAGCGTGGAGAGTGAGGGTGACGAAGTAGTGTTGTTGTGTTGTTCATAGTGAGTGAGTGAATGACGGAGTGAGCGCCGGTCGAGTTTTTATCGTTAGATTTATTTTAATTCAAAAGGAAAAATAAAATTATTAACATTGCTTTTAAATTAATTAAAACAGAGAGCTGCTAAGTTGGAGATGCAACAGAAAATTTCCAAATGCAATTGAAAATTTCAGTGCTTATAACATTTTGGGATATTCTCATTTTATTATTAAAGTTATACTTACATATCATGTTAGTATCATAATATATTTTACTATCAAATATTTGCGCAATTATCAATTTACTACAATTTCATTAAAAACGGTAAAAATTTATTGATATCTTGTTGATGTAATAAGGGCATAAAATATATTTTCAGATATAAGGGCATTAAAGAAATTTCGAGTTGAAGCTAAACGACGTGTTTTAGTGAAATAATTAAAGATGAAAATCGACCAGTCCTCTCTCACTGTGAAACCTCCGTCTCCGATCTCTCTCCCTCGCTACTGAGGGACAGCCGACTCCACTATTGTTTGCGCTCTCCACTATGAGTTGTTGACTCTTCTTTTTTATTGGCTTATTGTTCATTAATTTTTTCGTTAATTAAATTGTTATTGTTTTTTTGTTGTGAATAATACTTGAATTTCATAGATTATAATATTAATTTTGTAGCATAACTTTTTGTTAATGTGTTCTTTGCCGTTTGCTATGGTACTGACATTAGAATTTTGTTAATTTTTTGTTAATTCTATTATTGTTAAAGATCCAACTTTGAGAAATTTTCATTATTTTTTGTAGATCATGTTATTAGTATAAGTATGTAATTTTTGTTCATTGTTTGCTTTTTATAGTTAAGTTGTGAATTGTGTTATGTTCCTATTACCAGAATTAACGTTACCAATTTTTGTTCACTGTTTGCTTTTTGTAGATCATGTTTAGGGTTGGCAAAAAAGCTCGGGCCAGCCCAGGCCCGCGGGCTTAGGCCCGACCCTCACCCATGAGGGCCTGGACAAGGGCCCAAGAAAAAAAGCCAGGATAAAACCCAAGTACACTACTTTTTTAAAAAATAATTTTATAAATTAGAATAATATAATTAAAATTGAAAAGTACTTTAAAAATAAAAAAAGAAAACTTAAATTCTTAACTTATAAATCAATTATGATTCAAAAAAACTAAAATTATGATACTAAATTCTCTTTTTTGTGTCAATTAATTAAGAGAGCGTTTGAATTATAAAATCCAGTATTAAAGAAAATTAAAGTTATGAGTTTTTATTTGCTTTATTAATTATTTTAATTTGAAATATTGATTTTCTTTAATTTATCTATGATTGTAATAACTTGTTGATCATTAATTTATTTCAAATTTATAATAATTTAAAAATTTTTAAATAAATAACTAAAGCCCGAGCCCGGCCCAGGCCCATACACTTAACTAACAGAGGGCCTGGACATGGGCTTGAAAAAGCCCGGCCCAGGCCCGCTGTTTGCCATCCCTATTCATGTTACCAATACAACTACATATAATCTACAAAGACAAAAAAATTGTAAAATGCCAAGAAAACAAGTAAGGTGGTGAAATGTTTATGATTGAAGTTTTTGATGTCGAATATGAGTTAGATTGAGGATTAAGTTAAGAAATTTCCTTTTAATTTGTTGACCCTCTTTTCACTCTTATCGAAACTAATAAGGCTTGGTTGTTTTATAAAGTTAACTCAAATTTTGCTCTCTCTTCAATCGTGAACATTTCACTGGGCAAATTCATAAAATTGACCACTTCTATTTGCATTTTTGGTATTGTTGTTTCCACCATTGTAAATGGCTCACTTACTTCATGTACTCTTTACAACATAAGA
Source organism: Citrus sinensis (assembly GCF_022201045.2). NCBI lineage: Eukaryota > Viridiplantae > Streptophyta > Magnoliopsida > Sapindales > Rutaceae > Citrus > Citrus sinensis. The sequence goes on along the minus strand of NC_068562.1, from coordinate 8,983,376 downwards.
AAAAAGTGAACAAAACATTAAATAAATACATTTTACTTTTTTTTTTATTATAATCATTGGTTGCTAAAGTAATTTCACATAGGTATAAGTTCATTTCAACTTACTAAACATTTATTTAGTAATTAGCATATCGTATACTTTGTATGATTATTTATTCGTTCATTTTATTTGATATTGATGCTTGAATTCTTGAATATATGATTGCAATAAATGTAAGTAATTTCACCTATAAGATCATTTTAATTGAGTGTAACACTTATAGGCGAGTTATGTGTCGTATACATGCCTGATCACTTTTTAAATAATGATTTATATGGATTATAATGTTCTTTTGATGTTATATAAATTGCAAAAATGGCGGAAAAAATGATAGGGTTGAGAAGTTAGGTCACTTGATGTCATCTTATTTTCTAATAAAACTTAAAGTAATAATCTTTTAGTGTATTATCAAAGGCTAACCTTCTTGTGCTTTGCCACTACTTCTTTTGTTTATCTTAAAACGTAGGAAAAAGAAATAAAAAAACTTATGAAACACTTGAAGAATTTTCATGATGAGAGAATGTCCTAATAAGGAGACTTGTTAAACCAATAATAAGATCTTATGTGTTACCTCTAACATTGAGCTTAATGTAAGGTATACCTGAGGTACCGGTACCATGTATACCTCACTCTCAAGTTTTTCTATTAAGCTTACATTCTCTATAATTATAAATGATTCTAACATTTTTGTGATTTTTCCCATTAATGACCTAATCTATAGGAAGTTTGGCAGTATTGTGTATGCTTTTATTATTCCAAGCAAAAATGAAGTTTGCATGGGTACTTATTTTGCATATATGTAAAAATTGGACATGGCCCATGTAAATGGAGTCAAAAAGGAAAAATTTTACAGAATAACATAAGTTGTCATATAACATAGAATGATGTATCTTTTTGTATGTCATATTTACATTAAAGTAAAGTTTAATTGTATGATGTCTTCACAAAGCTTATGCAATGATATACACAAAATATTACAAGAAAAATGTAGAAAAGAAAACCATTTGATAACATTTTTGTTCATCAAATATTGAAGTAACTTGAATTTACTCTGAGTTTTTAGTCAATTGACAACACCTTCATTTCAACTAATGCTCAACTAATTTTTTTTTTTAAATTTCATTTACACTTAAATTTATTTTAAAATACCTATATTGCATCAAATATTAAATAAATTTTCAAAATTAGCATCAAGTTTATAATTGTATGAAAGAAATTACATTTTATAAAAAATTCAAACAATTTTCTGTAATTTACTTCAAACTAAAGGCTACTTCAAAGCATATGTATTTAACTAAATATTCAAGCTGATTTCAAGAAATTTAATTTAATCTATTAAAATTACAAATTTACTCTCGATGTAACCATTGGATTTTGCATTTTCATTACACGGTTTTTGCTCGAGGCATTCTAAATATAGTCCCACATGTCCATTGGGCAAAGTAATCATTAGGTTTTGTCTTTTCACTACACATTTTTTCTCAAGGCGTTTTGGATGTGGTCCCACCTTTTCTTCGTGTTTTCTTTAATAACGAGAGCCAAGCTTATTATTTATTTATGATTGAGATACATATCTTTTTCACTTTTACGTTTGTTGATTTTTTTTTAAAGCAAATGGACGTAAAAAAAGATAAAGTGGCCCCTGTAAGACTGTTAAGGTTGTGAAGAAGGCAATGTGCAAATTTCAACCTAAGACACAAATGAATCAAGTGACCAGCAATGCCACTGAAATCTCCATGTGCTGAAGCTTTCAAACATGAATATGAAGAGCTCAATGACTTTAAATTTTCTCTGTCATAGTGGTAACCAGGTCCAGTAACACTAGCAAATGATTTCTCCTCAGTTCCACTCTAATTTTGATGGACTGGAAGAGAAGTAAACTAAAACGATTAATTTCGTTTTTCATGTATTATTTGTGTCATTTGTATGGGCTAATTTTTTCTTCGTAGTGTGAATGCGACCGCATAGGGATTATAACGATCGTTAATAGAATGAGTGGAACTGTTACAACTAATGCTGATAAGCCAACCAATATTGGCTTGATTAAAGTATCTAGATTTGAATTGGTAACTGATGCTGTCATTGTTTCTGGACTCAATCTTTGCTGTCACCGATGTAAGTTTTTTCTCTATTGATTGATGTTTAGGTTTATGTTTTCTCTATTGATTGGTGTTTAAGTTTATGTTTTCTCTATTGATTGATGTTTAGTTTTATGTTTTCTCTATTGATTGGTGTTTAAGTTTATGTTTTCTCTATTGATTGATGTTTAGTTTTATGTTTTAGAGGTGGACTATCGCTACCCCTCAAATGTCCTCATAGAACCCCTTTTAAAAATAATCTCTATTTAATTCCACAAATAACCTTCTGATTACCTTTCTAAACAAAAATTTCAGTAAAGCTCATTTCTCTCTCTCTCTCTCAACGAAACTCTTCTAAGTTCAATGACATTTTTGTTTCATTTTAAATTTATAATGGTTGTATGTATTCAACATCGTAAGTTCAGTACTTAAACCTTTTAAATTTAATTTTGGAGTGATTTCTTTTCAAACCATTGAATTTATGATTTAGGCTTTAAATAAGAGTGAAACCTTATTCTTCTTCCTTTTTTTTTTCCACAAACAGTTGTATACTTTTAAAGTTATTTTACTTTTACATTCGTCTTTGTCTTTTATTCAAAATTGTTCTTTTGAATAATTCATTTGATGCTATTTAATGAATGGTTTGTAAATGAGATTCTACATCTGAGTCATAAACAACAAATCTGATTGTTGACGATATTGTTGTTGAAGTAGATGGGTGTGACTAATTAAGTTTTGTATAAAATAATTCAAATTAAGGTTGAAATTGTAAAATCATAAACAAATGGGTTTGATAAGAGTTTTAAAGGGGTGCCAATAGCTCCACTTCTAGTTTTATTAGCCTCAAGCATTATGTTAGTTCAAAATTGAGATTATGCATTTAAATTTCAAGAACAAATTTTTTACATGCTATTGCAGAGGGACAAGAAGGTCAGCAAGATGTTTAAACTTGCTGTTTCAGGACAGGCAATCGAAGCTACATTTCCAGATGGGGAGGACGTATGACGTACACGTCATGTTGTGGTTCGAGAGCGCGAACTAGCATGCCATTTTTTTGCTTATATATTTTGACAATTTGTGGTTGTATAGGGTTTGTCTTTTTAGATATTATCATTAAACTACTAAACTTTTCTTGACATATCATTTTATATCAAAGTTTTTATATAATTAATTTTTATGTCTAATTTTTTAATTTGCATTATTTTACCACAAACTGTTAAAAATTAACATAATTTATAACAAATTCTATAATAAAAGTCTATTTTACCCATAAAGTGTATAAGTACAATTTAATCCTCTGAATTAAAATAAAATGCGAAATTAATTATTTACAAAGAGATAGTGCTTTTATAAAAATTGATTGTTTTTATAAATTGAATATTTGTATATCTAAAATAATTGATTAATAAATTGTATAAATATTATAATACTAAAATTTCTAAAATACTCTTATGGCATCAGTAATTTTTTAACAAAATTAATGGTTTACTACTAGTTATCCTTATAACATCAAATGACCAAATTACCCCTAAAAACTTGTGTTGTTGTATCTAATGGTTTAAAAATTAGGTCTCATTTGGGATTGAAGTTGAATGTTATAAGTAGCTTATTTAATAAGTTTTGACAATTTAAACTTATATTTATTTTGATCATTATATAATAAAACAACACTTCTATTAAAATTTATCAAATGCATTACTCTATTTTTCAAACTTAGAGCAACCGTAACAAAATAATTTATCAAACACCATGCCACTTTTTTTTAATCAGCAACTTTTTTCATCCGTACAATAAAAACAACTTATTTCAACAATCATTGCAATCTCAATTGACCCTTAGTTTTATAACTTATAATCTAGCCTTTTTTTAAGAAAATAAAACCCTTGCTTGAACATTAGTAATCATAATAATATGTAGCACTTATACATAATTTACAAACAATTTTTTCATAAAAAATTAGTAAAGTTAAAGTAAATTTTTTGGGTATTTTGGTACTTTTATCATATGAGTGTAAAATGGTCAAATTAAACTTATTATAGAGTAACATTAATGTTCAAATACAATAAAAATATAAGTCACAACAAAATAAATTAAGATGGATTTAATTGATTAATCCTCCAAAATCTTCTTATTGACCACATTTTTTTATTATAGTTGTAAAACTCAATTAATTTTTTTTATATAAATTATGTTATATAATGCCAAATTTTTTTACCAAAGTGTCTCCAGCATTATTGCATTAGAATTTAGACCTACGTTGGTGAGAAAAAAATCAAAAAGTGGTGAGAAAAGAATTTAACCCAAAATTAGGAATAACTCACAAAGAATTTGATTAATTCCAATTGGAAGTAGGGATTCAAAAAGTAGACTTGAAATTTCCACCAAAAATATTGAAATTCAATAAAAGAAGTATGAATATAAAACTAAAAAGTGGTGAAAACAAGAGTTAAAGAATTTACCTAAAAGTTGGAACAATTTACTAAGAACTTTATAAATTGCAATGGAAAGTAGGAATTTAAAAAGTGAACGTGAAACACCTGCTCAAAATATTGGAATTCAATAAAAAGAGCATAAATAAATAACTAAAAAGTGGTGGGAACAAAAGTTGAAGAGCTTAACCCAAAAGTTGAAATAATTTACCAAGAATTTGATAAATTTTAATGAGAAGTAGGGATCTAAAAAAAATCTTGAAACATTCACGTAAAATGTTGGATTTCAATAATTAAAAAAAGAATATAAAATGCAGAAAGAAGAGTTAATGAACTTAATCAAAAAATTGGAATAACTTACTAATAATTTGATAAATAGCTTGATGAAGGCAAGGCCTAACCTTCCAGATTGATCTCTTCAGCTGCATTTGGAATGGTGTTTCGATGTACCTGTTGAGAAGGCTTAAGATTTATTTATTTTTATTGGTTCTATGAAGCTATAAAAGCATGAGAGGGTGTTGTTGGTTTGGGTGGAATTGGTAGAAATTCAGCAAGATATGCCATGGATGCTGCCGCAACTCGAGAAGAGACTTCTTTGGTGATGTGGAATTTGTAGAGGCAGAGGCTATATTCACTGGGTCGGCTTATGCTGCAGCGACCTAGGTGGTTGAAATCTCCATCACATGAAAACCATCATGGTGCAGAAGAATATGCCCAATTGTTTTTCTGTAATTGTGTATCGAATTCTCAAAAACTTTTTAATTCTCAATTTTTATTGTTGGTTAAACGTAATTCTAAGTTATTCACCAATTTAATAAGCGTTGAACAAGTACGTAAAAATGTTTTTGCTACATTAAATAAAATTTAACGTAGCCCACGCATTGCATCAAAAATAAGCGTTAGTAAATAAATATAATTTAATTCAATAGTCTGGATAATTAGTTCCATCGATTTTCAATCATTTAAGCCCCTCTTTCTTAGCCCAAACTTGTTGCAGATTCAATGATACTACTTGCAAATTGTATACCGGAATACTTGAAGAGGCTTTTGGATGATGTATCTAATTTGTCATAACAAATCCAAAACAGGCTGACCAATGTCGTATGATGTCATTGAGGCTCTATATAAAGCCTTGGTATCTGGGGATTGGCTCATTCTGTAAGCCACTATTAACTCTGCTAATTGCTTTGTGTTTGCTGTTTTTGATTTTTTTTTTTCCTTTGATTGTTTGTTTGCTCTTGAATGATTATCACAGTGTTCAGCCGTGGGTGAGGTGAATTTTGAGGAAGCACAAATTGGAGACTGGAGACAAATGCGTATTTGAGTTTGGATCAACAATTTCATTTCTTTGAACATCATTGCTGGATGCATTGATTTTCATACCTCTGGCACTTCAGAGATATTAACGCATTTCTAACCTCAGCAGTAGTTTAAAAAAAAAAAAAAAGATGTTCAAACAAATTGCAATCACTAGTAAGTTTTTTGTCCATCCCATTCATTCGCACATCCTTCACATTATATAGTTTCTGAGTTGAGTTATAGGATTTGTTCAATCACCTTACCAACCCATCTTCTGTTTTGGATCTTCGTTGTGATTAAACTGATCACATCATCACCATCGGATTCAATGATCAGTAGTGCTAACTTTGATTCAACGATCAGATACGTTGAAACACCAAACCCAATGAAGCCGAGGAGTTCCTTGCGGAAGGACAGGCCATGCATTCATCAAGCTATTCGTATCGAGAGGCTTCCGGCTTTTAGTTGTCATAAAGCTCTTAAATATGACAGGTTCCAGATGATGTCGCCAATATTTGACACTATGAAATTTACAACAATTGGCATCTCTCTTCTTCAGTTCCTTGTAAAGCCATTGTATTTCAAGCAAATGCGAAATAGATCGTTTGATAATAAGGGGCATATTCCATGTTGTATGGAAAGTAAATATAAACACATTTAGGAAAAAGATAAGTCTTAATCTCAAAGATAATCCCTGATCAGTGTTATTTTGGTATTACATTAGCACTAATTGAGCTGAAAGATATGGATGAGAGTATAATATGCTAATGCAGACAATAATCAAGATATTGGACAACCATGCAAAGTACATCAAAATGATTGCTAAACAAAAGAGCAAACTGGTCATATCAAGATTTTTCTAACACATTTATTTCATCTCATATGGATCAAAGAGTAGCAATATCAACGCTTAAGGGCTTCCCCAGCTTTGACAAGGTCTTCGAGTGCCTTTGTGATCTGTGCCTCATTCAGACCATCCAAACCAATGCCCTTCTCAACACCCATATCTGTGTAGATATGAAAGGTCAATTGACGAGATAACAGCATAAAGTTTCAAGTAAAATGCACAACACAAAAGTGGCAAGGGATAAAAATGGGTTAGTGTCATGCATAAATGAATAGGGAGCAATCTTAATCAGTAATGAAATGTAAGTTGCCTAGTATGATGTTTTAGGCACATAAGTATAAGACAACAACGTTCATCCAACAATAAAAAAAAAAAATTAGAAAAAACATATCAAGACTCACGCCCAGCAAAACAAACTTAATATTTTTCGAACACTAACGTGGATACCAGGGGCCAATATCGTGAAATGAATACAAAGAGTTGGGATCTCAAATGAAAACTTAGTTAAAAACTTTTGGTCATTGTGCAACACAAAACAACTCAATAAGGAGCTGGATCTTTCAAATTCTTAAATGTGCATCAAAATTTAACTCAGCAGGCCTCCAGAGTAAACAGGAAAGAATGACCATGTGCAGCTTCTTGATTTATTTAATCATTAAAACATAAGAATTTTGTTTTTTGTTTTTTTTTTCAAATGCACTCTGTTTTCAAGAGAAAGTAGGTACAGAAATTATTTAATAACTTTGATTACTATTCATACCTAAAGTAGGAAAGTCTTTGGTTTCCTATGAATGGACTTATATATCCGACATGTTCTGACCATTAGCACTCATTTCATTTGAATGTTTGAAAAGTTAGAAGAAGATGGATAACCATGACACAGCATACAACAGCAGGAGGATTATCCAAAGGGAAAAGTTTCTTAGCCATTGAAGATGGTTGGATATGTAGCATATGGTGATTGGGACAAAAATCTGGCCATGATACATTTCTTTGACGGTAGAAGCTACAATATTCCAAAAGAAATAAACAGCTACGTAGAGTAAAGATGGCTTATGGATGATTCCTATCCAACATCAACCATGTTTTCTTGTTCTAGACGACTCAAATCAGCTATGTCTTTTTTGTCCTAGAAGACTCACACTGCCCAAAGAACACAAATACTACACCAACCTACTCAGATCTCTAAGAAGGCTTTTTCATCTATAAGATATTGAAGCATTTTTTATTTGAGAGAAATTTTTTCTGGTTGCCATGCAGTAAAACAAAAGAGTTCAAAATGCAAAATCAATTTCAGGTCTGGGACCTCTTTCAGCTGCAGTGGTGTACAAAAATCAAATGAATATCTGCTTTCATACTGTCACTATATATAAAATACTCATAATATGAAAGGGAAAATAGTAACCATGTTTAACTGAATGAACACAAGACCTCCTCCTTTCATCTTTAAACATGTCACATAAATTCTATTGTTTCTTTTTGTTTTATTCTCAACTAAACCAGCATTTGTTTGGACATAGAAAGGCCAAAACAAATTATTAGCAATATGGAGTACTTGTTTTTCTCTTTTCAACTTTTCTATAATACCCAATCGCACCCTATCCCCAGAGAACCAAAATCAGGACCAAGACCCCTTGTACATCCTAGGAGAACTTAATAGCAGAAGTCACTAGGAGCACCTATAATATTGAAGCTCAATACCATATCAGCCTGACATTTGGAAACTATTGTAGATGGGTTATAATTAGGCTCTAGCCTACAAATATTTGTTGAACTTTCTATAGTAATATAAAATTTTGCAGCAGTGAGACATGACCATAAACTTTTCAAAAAAGCAAAGCAGAGAGTAAAAAGAAAGAAAAAAGACCTTCAAATGCAAATGTATAATGGGGGAGGTAACAAAAAATGACATGAAGAAATCAAAGAGCAGGAAGAGTAGATATACCATATCTAGCCCATAACTGGGGCTCAATCCCACTGCACTCACGAATCAAGATAGGAAGTTTGGGGTTTAAAGTCTTCAACTCCTTGTAGTTCCTCTCTACAAAGGATCTGCAATTCATTTTAAACTTATGAGAAAACTAATTAGTTTGTACTAGTTCTTTCTTGCGGATTGATTATCAATTATTAAACAAGTTTATAACTTATTATTACTCAAAGTTATAAAGCTTCCAAAATTAGTTAACATTATTAAAACACCAAACACAGAAATAGTCAGTATCATTCAGTAAAGCTGTGAGCATCCAATGCATAGTCTGCCTTCATTCTCATTTTCCACTCCCATGAATATGGTAATACATACACATATATATGTAAGTAAAATTAAATTTTTAACCCCTTAATTTCTAAATCATTGGATATCCCAAGAAATGCTACTGAAAATTAACAAACTAATCAGAATCCGAAGGTATCCCAATTCCAAAAATCGTTGATTTGAAGAAACTGAAATAATGCTAATTCATTTCATCTATCAATCAAACAAATTCAAGAGTAAAGGGTACACGTATACCTAGTGGAGGAGCTTGAAGGAGAAGTCTGGCAGAGTAAGATCCTCAGTTCCTTCATGCTCCGAGATAATTGTCCTCTCCATGCCATCTCTCTCTCTCGCTCGCTCGCGCTTCTGTCTTGAAACGGATGAATAAATTAAAGGGTCTACAAATAGGATGGTTGCTTTATTGGGCCTTGAATGAACCCGCGATCCAGATAGACGGCCCAAAAATGTTCTTATAGTATACTTAATTTTCAAAGAAATTATTAGCGTTTACAAACAATTAAATATTCACTAAATAATATCTTTCATGTTGCTTACGACTTTTGGCACTATTTGATAGCTAAGGGCGTCTTAACAGAAAAAATATATTCGAATGCTTGATTCTTGTAATATGTACGGATTCTACTTGGTTAATTTTCAGTAGCATTAATTCCTAATTAGGATATCCCACTCCGAAGGATTTAGAAATTAATTATGGAGTAAAATATATTATGTATATGGAGCCGGCTGTATATGTATATTACCATATTCAAGGATTTACTAGTTACCCTCTATAGTTTTTATAATAATATTCCATTACCCCTTAATTGCAAGTTTCATTGACAAAATCATTTCGATCACCAAACAAATATTTTTCATTGAAACTTTAACATCAGGAGGTTAAGAGGGTATTATGAAAATTGTAAAAGAATAATAATGATAACTTATGAAACTTTAAAATTGCAGAATCAAAAGCACTTCTGGCAGCTGAGTAACATGCACATATCAGCTAGCATTTATGTTACGAACCCACCAAACTATGAAACTCATTACACCATATATTATTAAACTCCACCGTATATATTCAACCAATATCCTTGTCCTGTTGAATTTGGGAGAGAGACAAGAGAAGCAGCAGAGAGAGAAAACAATGTCTTCTCTAGACTCTCCAAATCCATCTTTTGCTATAAGAGAGACAACACCAACTGGAACAGCGCCAAGCACGTTCTTGAGAAGCATATCAACAAAGGAACCTTCATTCTCCACATTTCCATACTCACCACCTCGCTTTTCCTCTCCGATAAGCCTCCACACTTCTCCTCTTTCCTCTCCTCGCCACCCTTTCAACCCCACCGCAGCGGCGGGCAGCAGCAGCCCAGAAACCTCATCATCATACCGTTGCATATCTTCTGTTCTCAAGAAAGACGGCCAGATACTGTGCATAGCTGTAGGAAATGGGTTTATCTACACGGGCTCTGACTCAAATGTGATAAGGATATGGAAGCAGCCGGAGTTCACTGAATGTGGGCGGCTGAAGGCGAAGACAAGTATGGTAGTTGCAATGGAGGTGAGCCATGATAGGGTTTATGCTGCTTATGGGGATGGCAAGATTAGGGTTTGGCGTAGCACTTGGGATAGTGGGGTGAAACATGTTAAGCTGGCAACGATTCCGAAGACTGGTGGCGCTGTTCGGAACCTCATCGTCGGCAAAGACAAGATGGTAATGTGATGTTAGCTACTATATGAAACTTTTTAACTGTTTTGCATTAATGGCATTATTTGTTTTGTCGTTGAAATACATTCATTTGTGTGTTTGAAAAATGATGATGATGAGAACCCGAGTACTAAACAGTTTTGTGAAATTATAACACATGGTTTAGGATTTAATAATTACTTCTTGCTATAGCCTATATATATGGATTTCCTTACTGTGATATAACAATTAAAAATAATAATAATAATAAAATATTAATTTAAGTATTTCCTTACTGATATTAGTGATTCTAAATACTTTTCAGCCTTGAATTAGATTATATATTTGAACCAAATTTTGAATATGAAACAGAGTATTTTCACAAGAAAAGAAACTAAAGTACTTTGACAAGAAAAGCGAAACTAGCTGGGGATATTATTAATTCATGAATGTTGCGACAGGGAGAGGCACCGACTTTCAAACGTAATTTATTGAATATCGAGGGATATTGGTAAGTTCTGTTGTGACCTATTAATGTTAACTTCCCAGAAGACAAAATTTTTAGTGAAATAATAACAGTAGAGTGGAAAAATAGTAAAATTTAGTTGACGTGGCATAATTTTAATTAAATGCTTCTAGCAACTAATTAAAATAGAAAATGAGTATATATGGAGATATAAAGGCTTAAGCTTCTATTGGCTTTTGTTCCCATAAATGATTCAGTGGCCTGCAGGACAAAAATTTATTTGTGTTGTGAGAGAAACAGTTCATAATTTCAATAATGGGGGACACACACCAACTTGTTATGCGACAGAAAAGAAAAAAAAATTACAATCTTTCTTCATAATTAATATGTTTAGACAGAAATTGATTGAAGTCGGGGTTATTGTGGCTTTTTGTAAGGCTTGGCTGAAACAAGAAACTAATTTTTCAGTTTCTTGGTGGACTTAGTAATGGGAATAGATGCTCTCGTTGCATTAATTCTCTTTGTTTTATTGATGGTATATAACATTTTAATAATCAGTTTATAAGTATTTAATATTGTTCCAGCATTATATAAATTTAAGTGACAAAGAATTGGATTATATTGTGTTTTGTATTAATGTATGTTTAGCAGATGAAGCATATGGGGCCAATAACTTCAATAGCAATCAACGTTTCTGATGATACCCTATACTCAGCTTCCCTTGATAAAACAATTAAAGTATGGCGCATAAGAGACTCCAAATGCATTGAGACCATCCAAGCACATTCAGAGCCAATCAATGCTCTAGTTGTGGCTGACGACGGAGTTCTTTACTCCGCCTCTGATGATGCCACTGTCAGAGTTTGGCGTCGTTATTTCTACAGTGAAAACCAGCTCCACACGCTCATTTTAACCCTAACAGCAAAGTATTCACCAGTGAAAACCCTAACCCTAACCCTGGATGATGGGTTATTGTACGGTGGCTGCACCGATGGCTACATACACTACTGGCATAAGGGCTGGTTCTCGAGCCAATTGCAATACGGTGGTGCACTTCAGGGTCACACTCACGCCGTGATGTGCCTTGCTAGCGTGGCTAATTATGTGATCAGTGGCTCTGCTGACTCAACTAGTAGGGTTTGGGCTAGAGAACAAGATGGAAGACATACAATGCTAGCAGTTTTGGTGGGACACAGAGGGCCAATTCGATGTGCCATTGCATTTTTAGGGCGTTTCGGGGAAGAGACTGAGGATGAATATTGCACAATTTGCACTGGCAGCCTTGATGGTGTCCTTAAGATGTGGCGTGTGACACGACCAAAAAGTTCTTGTGGGCATTTGAACAAGACTAATGGGCATGAGTATTTTGAGCTACAAGAAGGTTAGTTTAAGTAACTAAATGCGTGTTGGTGCAAAGAAATTAGTGTATATTAGTTAGCTTCAGTTTAGTTTAATTGTTTAATTAGGGATAATGTGGACCATTAATAATATGGTTTATATGTAATTAATTATGCTAGGAAGAATTAAAGTTGATTTTTCTTAATTTTCTCGTAAACTAGCTGGCTAGCTAGCTAGCATATTTTAGATGAATATTTAAGTATTGAATTAATTATTCTTTGCGGTCTCTTTAATTTATCAGTAGAATATAACGATAATGCTATACATCTTAAATTTTTTATCTAAAAAAACTAACTCAAATAATATGGTATTCATCAATTGATTGGTGAGAAGTATAATTAATTCAGTTAAATCTTATAAAAAATTATCAACCACTAAATAAATAACACATCTATAAAATTAGGATAAAAAATTTAAAATATCTATCATTACTCAACACATCACATTTGAACCAATTAAAAGTTTCTCATTTCATGAGTTTGGTGCTTCGTAATTTGAAAAATTGTAAATTGAATTCGATTCTTGGACTGATTGCCACACTTTGCACGTAATTATTTTAATTTGCCAATTTACCATGTAAAAATTTATTATATTGTCTTAAAGTAAAACCATGAAGGCTGTAGCCAGCATACAATATCTCGATACATATGTGAAAGAATCAAACAGCACGTGCTAAATAAGTAGCAAAAGCGACAGTTGGGTGAAAATCAATATCAAGGTCCCGAACGCGGTCGTTTTCGTTATTGATGTTCCTCGGACTCGTCAAATAAGTCCCATGTGCTTGGCACGTGCGTCACTCCTTTTGATAATAAAAAATAGTACCGGAAAAGGCAGCCGCAGTTTGTTATTATTAGGCTGGTGCTACTTTACGTTTAACGTAACGTACGCCACACACAACAACAATTGTGGACTCTATCACGAAAATTGTTGCTGTGTGTGGATGTACGTTACGTTAAACGTAAAATAACGGGATCCTTATTATTATGGTTTTGTCAACGGAGCTTCATAAAGTTTAACTGATCGACAGTGGACTTTGTGAGGTAGATTTGAGAGAGCTTTTCTTCTTCAAGTTTGTTCTCTGCAGTGTTATAAAATGAAGCAGCAAAATTGCTTCTTGGATGAGTGAAAGTCACATACTGACTGAACCGTGTATTTTTAAGACTAATAATCAATATTTTTAATCCTTCACTCATACTACCTAATTAGAAATTGTATGCATATTCTGGAATTGTACTGGATCTTTATCCTGAACCCGCAAAACCTGAAAAATAATAAATTAACAGAATAATAATTATAATCCATCTCACACAGTTGAGAATACAGGTATCTACATATGCTCAAGTACTGACCAGGAGAATTAATTCACTTTTTTCTAAATAATTTTGCCTCAAATGAAAGAGAAACACATGCTGTTGTTACCAAGCATACAATTTCATACGCCCATATAGGAATTAAACACAATTACTTTTGCATTTCACGGCTTGAGCCACTGGCTAGCGCTGGCGCATTTCCAAATTCCAATCCATCATTTGAATCTTCATTACGATCAGAATTCTCCTTCTTCGACAAACGACAAATGGAGTAATAAAGTAAACGCAAACCGGAAAGAATGGCAATGATCGCCAAAGCTGATACAACGTAGTCGTTGATTGAACGATGGGCACGTCTGCACCCGAAGAAAACTCCAAGGCACACCATGGCTGATCAAGTTGCAGTGCCGCAACAAGGCGTCTTGCATGTTGAGGGAGATATATAATTAACGTACGAGAAGAATTTTGTCTCTTAAGGTGTTCTTTGTTTATTGTTCAAGTTTCTTTGGGTACTCTTCAATAGAGGCTACATGGCTTCATTTCTTTGTCTTTGAATGAGTCTTTTTCTGTTCACTTCTTTGTCAAGTATGGTATAAGATAATCCCGAGGGCTTCCGGGTTCTGCATTAATTCCTATATGGAAAATTAATTTTTTTTTTTAAAAAAAAAGAAAAGGCAAGAGTTTCATTCTTTTCTTTTTTTTTTTGTTTTTCAAATTCCTTGAATCGATCTTAAATTTTCATTAAATTAATTTTACATAAATTGTAACACATTATTTGATGTATAATGAAAATTGAGTAAGCGGGAGACAAATTATAAGACCAAATAGTGATATATAAAATATGTAAAGGGGTTTCGATTTTTTAATTTAATTAACGCATAGATTACTTGGCTAAAATATTGTTATCTAATTAACCAATAAATTAAAGGCTTTTTATTGATGAAAAGTCATTTTGTTACTGCTTTAAATTTCTGTTTTTGTCCAATAATATTAGATTGAAAGAATTAAGAAAGGTACATAAGAATCATAGAAAGTAAATTAGCACTGTATCGAATGATAAAATGAAAAACTGAAAAGAATTTTTTTATTAAAAATTATGATTGATATTTCGTCACAAAACTCACCACTGCAACACAAATTAGTGACACGAAATGATATTACAACAAAAACATATTGGATTTGTATAATCTATTTATTAATTTTATTTAGTTTTGAGATTTATTGAAGTGCTTGACACTCAACCTATTTCTAACACGATTAATTATTCAATTAGTTATATTATGTTAACTCACGATTTAAAATAAGGACATGGTTAAATTATGTAATAATATAACTTATATTCATCAAAGAGTTGTTCTCTCAATAATGAGTGTTTGATTAAAATGTTAATAAATGGGCTGCCCAAATTAAACAGAAGCCCACTTAAATGGCCGCAAGTAAGTAAATAAAATAATAAATTAGTCATTCTCCTGTAATGAGTCATCACTTGCACACGTGTGAAACAATTATCCTTCTCACACTTTCTGACAGCGTGCAGGGGAGGGGGCTCGAATGTTAACTTGCAGTTGCAGGGCTCACTTCAGGTACACTCATCAGTTCTGTCCAGTTTCTTTAAACGCATCTAATAAACCAAAAGTAAACTATTATATATCTGTATTTTTCTTTTCTGGGTATTACTGGTTATTGAATTTAAGCTTACTATGCTTGCACTATGCAGACTTGACCGGGTTGACCGTTTGCTGAAGTTTACGAGTACTTATGTGAACTCGAGGCCGCTTGATCACTCTCAGGTTTCAAATATGCTTATTTCTTTTTGCTAATTGTTAATGGATGTATTGCTTATATGATACTTTATGAAGTTATATTACCTTATTTTGTGAAAAATGATACTATCATTTATATAGATTATTGAGTACCCTTTTCTAGTTTTTTGCTGTTTGGCCATGTTTGCTCTTTGATTTGTTGAAAGCTTGACAGAAAAGAGACTATTTGATTATATTTGCTCTTTTTTAGTACTTTAATTTCTAGAATCCTTTTTTTTTTTCAAAAATGACCAAAAAAAAAAATCTTTTCAGTTCTCCTAGATAATTGTTTTAATTTGTACAGTCTTATTACTATTGCTTGTAAGCATCTGAATTGGAGATTTAGAACCATTTGCTTGTTGTTCTGCTCTCATGACAGGGAGGCTGTTCTTATTATAGTTTAAGCCGTGACTGGAAAATGGGTGGAGCAAGAGATAATCAGGGAGCTGTGTACGGGGACAAGAAGCAGAAAATAATTAACCCTGTGTGGAGACCTGTGTCTACTCAAGCCAGTGTCAATGAAGGTCTTTGGTTTTATTCTTTCTTTTTTCGTCTTTATCAACATGACCTATGATACTGTTTGCTATCACAGATGGATCATTTGTTGGATTCTTTTGTTTGCTAATCCTTGTCTAATGGTCATAGAAATGCTACACGGTGCAGATGCAAACAAACTAGCTTGATTGTGGACCTTAAATGATAAAATACCTATAAGCTGGTGACACATTTCTTGATTCTTAAACTGGAAACGGTTTCTTTTTCCTCTCATATTTCATTCTTCCTTTGCTTGTCAGTCTTTTTTTTCTCCTCGCTTTTTGTCCGGAAAAACAGTTTTCAGATTTTCAGATATGACCTAAGTTCAAAGCATTGACTCTTAACTCATAATCGATAATTGCTATAAATACCCTGTCATTTTAATAGTTTCTGATTATCACTATACAATATTTATCTCCTTTGGCAACATTGGATGGTGTTCTGCTGATTGTGGATTGGCCTTTTATATTAATGTACACTGGTCACATTGTAGATATCATATTTTATTTCTAACAGTTGATTTTTTGTTTTAATTTTTTGTAGAGATTGAAACTGAATTTTGTATTTCACTCTCAAACAGAAATAATGCGATTTTTGTTGGTTTAGTAACATTTGATGTTGCTGATGGGACCTTTGATGTCAATTTTTAGAAAGCTTGGTAAAGGATGTTTCGGAAGATGGAAGTCAAATTCAAGAAATGCACTGCAGTATATCAAGCAATGTTTCAGATGCTCAACTGGGTGTGGAGGTTGCTGAAGCAGTGAATGAAGGAACTGACTTGACTCTGAGTTCTAGTGCCTCGCTGGATGACATCAAGGATGAAACTTTGGAAGGAGAGCCAGTGCCTTCAGCAGAAAGGCATTCACTTTCAGTTGAGGTATTACTTTAATTATTAGGTTTTGGAAAAAAGGGGCAAAAAAATTGGTCTGTCAGTAATAAGCCTCAAAATGAGACCCATTTGCTCAATGGCTGGATTTTCTCATTATTCCTCTTGAGTATAATTCAGTTGGCCCTTTCCCTGCTGTTATACTATTTTTGTTGGGCTTAACTGGCTTAGTACAGATGAACCAGATGCTTTTAGAGATCTTCTAGGAAACCATTTCCATGTATTTACTATTTATCTATAAGATGTTTTTACCAAGACATGCTTGCTTGGTTAAAATGGCTGCTGAATCTGCTAGATGTTGTCTTTGCTTAATTCAGCATGTCTTTAAACAATTAGCATAATAGAAAAGGTTATTGTGAAGACCATGTATAGGGTAATGTTAAAACCAAAGTTCATAGATTTGATCTCACTGTCTGTGCTTGATATGCAGGTCGGTGCTTCTGTAATTCGTTTTATTAAAGGAAAAGAGTAAGAAATTCTGCATCTAAACCTCTTTTAAGACTCAAATAACATGTAGGTTCCTTATTCCTTCAATCTTCCTCTTCCAGAGGATCTACGCAGAAAAAATTTGAAAAGGAGATGGGAGTTAAGATTATATTGCCATCATCCAAAAAGGAGGACTCTATCAGTAAGTTGTCTTGGTCTTTGATAATTAATTTAAATCTGGTTAATATGATGTTATTTAAACAATTTTTCACAATATATTACAACATTTTGAGTTTCAGGTATTCTAATTTGAAAAATTTTCACTCTGTTTCTAGGGAATCTGATTGTTATCTGTATGCTATTGTATTGTATTTTTTACTTTTGTTGCAGTCATTGAAGGCAATTCAACAGATAGTGTAGCTAAAGCTTCAGAAAAGATACAAGCTATAATTGCTGAGGTTAGTGACACATCTTTATGGTTTATTAAAATTGTAACGGTGTGGTGTATATTATTTGTTGCTGAAAAAACTCAAGTACTAGTTTACTGGTCAACCTTTTCTTTCGCACACTTTTTGTCAGTATTGAACTGGGCCATGCCTGTGAAAAATTATATAATGGAGAGGGATGGGTAGCTAGGGTCAGTAATGCCTTAGCTGTTGTTTATCATGCAAAAAAAAATAAAAATTATACTGGTAATAGAAGAATCCCGTTATTACTTTTGTCAGCTACTCAATTATTCCAAAGGTTCTCTGAACTTCTTGTTAGGAATTTTTTCCCATTGTTTAACATAAACTTATTAAGAACTATTTCATAATATATAGAGCCTGTGATTATTTTACTTATTTTGCTTTCCTATGTAAGTCCTACTTATTATTGTTTCTTCCTCTTTGATATCTTGCTATCAACGATATCTTAACACTTCTCTTGTATCACAGGCAGTCGAAAGTCCAAGTCTTGACTACTCTCACTTTGTATCTCTTCCATTGGCTGTACATCCGGAATTGGTTGACAAGCTTGTTAATTTTCAAAACACCATATTGGGAATTACTGATGTATGCCTAGATGAGAATGTGGGTAGCAAATCAAATGAAGATGCTTCTGACAGTGAAGAAAAGGAGCAACAGGTAGACCAAGAACATAAAGTTGCAGTTGAACTTAACATAGGTGACAACAGTGAACGTGTTAAAGTGGATAGAACAAGCATACCTATTGTTGGCTATGAAGCTAAAGCATCCAGGCCTTCTACTTCATCTGGTGAGAACCATTGTATTTTGTGATGCATTAATGCTTTAAATCTGCACAATCCTTTTTGTGGTATGTAGAATCTACAGTTAATCTGTGGAAGTGGATATAGATATTCATATATGCCCAAATAGAATGGTTATACTGAGAGAGTAATAAGGTAGAATTTTCAGTTTATTGGTAGCTTCTCTTTTCATTGAATCAAAGGCACACACGATGTGATTTGCAGGTGCAAATGTTGCATGTTTGTGATGGGATTTATTCACATATGTAAATATTGTCTTCCTTCAAATTCATTGAAGATCATTTGCATTAGTACTTGTCAATGACATCAGTTCTTTCTCTTTCTTCGACTGACAAAAAATCTCACTGTTTGTGATTTCAAACAGACTTGGGAATTGACAAATCCATATTTATTAAACCAAAAACATTTCACTTAACTGTATTGATGTTGAAGTTGTGGAACAAAGACCGAGTTAATGCAGCTACCAATGTCTTGAAGGTAAATTCTATTAAATTATATATTTATTAGTCAATAGTGGGATTCTTGATAGTCTAATTTCCTGTGTTTTCTCCAGAGTATTTCCTCAAAGGTGATGGATGCCTTGGACAACCGTCCTCTCTTTATAAGACTGAAGGGACTGGTAAGATTGTATTCCATTTTGGATGCAGCTTGTAGAATTTTTTAAGTGCTTAATGCTTATTGAGTATGAGGTGTTAGAGGTGCTATCTGACTGTATTAATCTATGAGTCCTTAATCTTCAAAGTTTCTAATCACTATGCATAATTTGCTTTGAGCATTTTAATGATGGCATGGGATTGTATGATCTTCTGTCAAGAGAGAGACTAGGATCAGTGTGTGGAACTGTCTTTTATCTACATTGTGCATCTTAGCTGCTTTCTTCAAGAGGGTTAAGGGAGGAAGCCACTTATGTTTCTTATAATGTTACTTGTTTATGATTGACCTTATGTGTTTTCAGGATTTAATGAGAGGTTCCAAGGATAAAGCTCGTATACTCTATGCGCCTGTGGAAGAAATTGGCGATGGTGATCGACTTCTCCATGCATGTCGTATCCTGATTGCCTTTGTTTCATCAATTTTTGCTCCACTGTGCACTTCACTTATAATTAAAATGAAACAATATTACATCATTTCATTAAATTTAATTGTTAATTTTATTCAATGGAATCTTTTGAAATTTCTTGAACCATCGTAGAAGTCATCATTGACGCATTTAACGAAGCTGGACTTGTGTTCCACAGAGATTATAACAAAAAGTTGAAGGTACAGTATATGACCTTCTAAAATACTCACTTTTGGCCTCCAATATGTTTATCTCGTGTTATTCTGGATTTTGGTATGTTATTATGTATTCTTAATTTTGAATTAATAATATTTTGATACTATATCTTTCTAGTTTCTACTACCTATTGAGTTGAGTTATTGCATAGAGGTTGATGAAAATATTTTCTGAATGATTGCATTCTAGCTTATCTGCATGAAGGACTATAGTTTATTATTCAGCCTTATCTGAATATTATATTGATTATATCTGAAATACAAAAATGTTGCTTCAATTTGCCTTCATTTTGTATGGGTACTGTGACCTAATCAATTTAAATTACGGTTTCTAAGAGTGATAATTAAACTTCTTTCTGTACCAAAACAGTAAGCCAGTTTTAATTATCCATATGCTGCGAGGGGATTATATTTTAAATTTATTTCTTACCATATTTAGTCCCCCAAAGTGGCTTCGCATTGCTTTTGGGTCTTTTCATTTTAATTGTTAGATTGCAGTTTGGTTTGAAGAAAATTATCGCTAACAGTTGGTTGTTTCCCAAATAGCAGCTGCATGCCACTCTGATGAATATAAGGCATAAGAAAAGGCAAGTTCCATTTTTCTCTCCTCTCCCCCACCCCCACTCTGCCCCTCCTTTTATTAGTTATTAACCATTTGGTTTCTCTTTATATCTGGTTGGGCTGATAAGTGATTCTTAACTGGATTTTGCAGGAGAAAAGGAACAAGAAGGGTTGATTACTTTGATGCACGAGACATTTTCAAGCAGTTCGGATCCAAGGAATGGGGAGAGTATCTCATTAAGGAAGCTCATCTTTCACAAAGATTTGTGTACGATGAAAGTGGTTTTTATCATTGTTGTGCTTCAATTCCTTTTCCTGAAAACATGCAAGTAGACTGACTCATTTAAGTTGAAGCTTCCCAGTGGGAATCAGTCAGTAGATACTCTCTTAGGGTAATGAAGCCGATGTATTTAAAATTTGAGTTTTAGCTTCTGAATTTATAAATCTTGTCCTTTGCACCTTAGATATTACTGAATAAAACGGGCTTCGAACTTGTTTAGAGAGAATAATATTTACCCTTGATGCTCATTATGAGTAATAAACAAGATGTGTTACTCATTCAAAAGTGAAATTTGTAATCAATGTGCACTCTTAATCAATTTGTTTCTTGAAATGTTCTTCCGTCAAGTGATTAAGGAGAAATAGTCTCTCTTAACATTAAATCAAGGAGGAAAGCAGTTCAATAAAATCACTTTTGTCGGAAAATGAGGACGCTTGGGTTGGCACTTTTAGACTTTCTTTACTCCTCTCTGTTATCTCTTCTGTTTTATCAATTACTCTTTTAAATAACCCATGTATCTTAATTTTACCTAATTAGAGTGAAGTGAGAAGTGATGCAAATACTTGCATCATCATGTTCCAGTTAATTAACCAAAAGCAAAGTGGGAAATAAAAAAAAAATCCACACCTTTTTCACTAAGTGAGCCCACCACAACTTAAGGAAAAGTTATTATCAGTCACCCTCAAAATGGAATTGCTATGATTTTGTTGTCCCTTGATAATTGAAGATATTGGACCCCAGCTATGACTTTTATAGTTTATTTATGTAGAAAATTTTGGACATGGTCAATGCACGAAGCAGGCAACAGAACATGGGCGGTAAAAAGAAATGAGAATTATCTGCTGCAGCATCCAAATCAGATAATAGTGTTGAATCATATCAACATTCCCAAGCAACATCATTGAAAAACTCTCTCTCTCTCTCTCTCTCTCTCTGAAGTAGCATCAAATGGAAATTCTTACCTAATTTTGGAGATTTTATCAATGTAAATAGAGGAGGCAAAATTAGGTATGAAATGCATAAAGAGTGCAAAGTGTTTAGACTAAAATTCTCATTCATCTCGGTAGATATTGCCATATCGGTCTATGTTGAGATGCTGGGACTAAAATTGGCATATGACAACCTCGAAAGACAAAAAATGAGAATCCAGCAGTGAAACTTTTGGCTAAGTGTCCAAATTTTATCGACCGTTTGAAGTATCAATTATAGCCAATTCACCTTTCATAGCCACCCACCTTTCGGCCTGTCCCAAAAGGACAATAGAATCACATAGTTGATATACAAAACCTCTTTACAAGGAAGAAAAATTCCAATAAAGAATTAAATCAAACAACCCATATTTTTAAAATCATTAATGATGATACAGTTCATCAAAACCACCTCTTTTGCAAAGTTTTGCTTAGTAAACCAACAGCCAAAATACAAAAAAGGTTCTTAAGATTCCTTGCTATCATCTCCATTTTAGCCGGCCACCTCCCTCATAATTCAAACCCAAAACACAAATAATTGTATCTTAATTCGTTAACCTCACTAATTTTGATCACCAAACAATCCTATCCACTCATTAGTCATTTTCAATCTGAAAGACCAATTTTGCTCGTGGTCGGTGCATATATGTGGCCCAAATTAAATGGAGCTAGTCATGATTTCCCGCACCTCCGTTTTTTATATCTGGTTAATTGCTCACACGACCCCATCACCCTTTTTTTCATTTCACCACTCTCTCTTTGGCTCACATGGAATTATAATTGATTTGCGTCTAGACATTTCCATTAAAGCACGTTATTGACAGCTAGGACTTCAGGGAGAAATTTTGATTGGACATGCATGTATGGATATACTTGACCTCTTTCCATAATTATTCTCCTTTGATGCCCATTACATGATCATGTAAACAGTATTATATTACAACAACAACATACATACAATTCTACAATAATAATACAGTATGAAACTTATGAACGTATTTAATAAGCACCTTATCTATCTAAATAACAATCTTATAAAATTCATGTCATGTTGTATAGGCTTTATGGTAGTATATATACATGTGACCTTGAAAAGGGTTTTGTGCTCGATCGAGATAAAACCTTATCTTCTTCTTCTTAAGAAAGACTCGAGAGAGTTTTTTTTTCCCTATTCTCTAGCTCTTTCTTGATCAACAATGGCTATTGCCTTCGGCCGCTTCGATGATTCTTTCAGCTTAGGCTCCTTCAAGGCCTATCTTGCTGAGTTTATCTCAACTTTGCTCTTTGTTTTCGCCGGCGTTGGCTCGGCCATTGCTTTCAGTAATCTTCCATCTTCATTTGCTCTTAAGCACATAATTAAAAAACTTTGTTGTAACATAAACCAACCCTAATTATGATAACTAATAGATGGCCATGCAAACACATTGACTGTGATTTGATTTTTTTTTTTTATATATTTTTGGTTTTTGACAGACAAGATGACAGCAGATGCAGCACTTGATCCATCAGGGCTAGTAGCCATCGCTATTTGCCATGGATTTGCTCTATTTGTCGCAGTTGCAATTGGTGCTAACATCTCAGGTGGCCACGTCAACCCAGCCGTCACCTTTGGATTGGCTCTTGGTGGCCAAATCACCATCCTCACTGGCATCTTCTACTGGATTGCCCAACTTCTTGGCTCTATTGTTGCCAGCTTCCTCCTCAAAGTTGTCACTGGAGGCTTGGTATGCTTCAAAATTTATTCCACGTTTATCTTTTTGGTTGCGTTATTCCTTTTAAAACAATGCACTATTTTATTGATTAGAGTAATATTCCCATTTATCGTAAAGTCACCGGATCCCATCAGAATTCCATCGTTAAGCGCGCAATGCTTGGGTGAGAGCCATACTAAAAATGGGCGATGTCTTCATATTGACAGAACCAGAATTTAACTTGAATGGGATCATTACGGCGAAATAACAAATTTAGATCGGTCGTATCATAAAAATTAAAACTTGCCGAGGCAAAACGCAAAGGGTCACAACTTTTTCTTTCGGTCCCCCAACGTTTTTCTTCTGTTCCCATGATTCTTTTTAAAATAATGCTACTTTATTAAGGCAATTAAAGGAACCATAATCTTGAAAGGGTGATGACATAAGAGTAAATAAACTTGAGGGGGGGCAAAACGTAAACTATTATAACTTGGTTTTTGTTACGTGGATTATACAGGCAGTTCCTACCCACAATGTTGCTGCTGGAGTTGGAGCCATTGAAGGAGTTGTGATGGAGATCATCATCACATTTGGTTTGGTCTACACGGTCTATGCCACGGCAGCTGACCCCAAGAAGGGATCATTGGGCACCATTGCACCCATTGCCATCGGTTTCATTGTCGGTGCCAACATCCTGGCCGCCGGCCCATTCTCCGGTGGTTCCATGAACCCGGCCCGTTCCTTCGGGCCTGCCGTTGCCAGCGGCAACTTTCAGGACAACTGGATCTACTGGGTTGGCCCTCTCATTGGCGGTGGCCTTGCCGGGCTCATCTATGGCAATGTGTTCATGCACTCTGAACATGCACCCCTATCTAATGACTATTAATTAATTAGTTAAACTTTGTTTAAAAGTTTAGTTAAATCATTTGATCACCTGCTTTTGGCTCTTTCTTTTTTGTAATAAAAGAAGGAAAAGCAGCTTTGGCTCTTTCTTCTTTTCTTCTTTAGTTTCTTGGTATCCTTCTTTTTAAATCATTTCTTTTGGAGGTTGTAAAAAGTCTTTGTTGTGGTGGTCCATTGCGGCTTTTCTGACGATAATGGATGGATTGGGAGACATGCTTGAATGACACTCTTTAGTCTTTATCTTCTTGTCTATATATGGTTTGCTTTTTCTGAGGATTTTTATTTTATTTTGTTTTGGAGAGGATATCATATTTAACAAAATAAGTTCGACGGATATTCTTCCATACATTTTTTTCATGTGGTGGGGTGTATGAAAAAATGATAGATTAGATTATTATAAAATTTTCTACGGGTTTAACGTAATGGGGCTTCGTCAGATAAAATGAGGGGGTCAAACATAAATATTACCATTATTGAAAAATAGAAAATCCAATGTTAATGGATTGGTTTATATTATAGATTTATGGTTTAAATCCAATCAATTATTTTTTTTATTTACTTTTAAAAAATGCTACGTGTCACCTATATATTTAATTTGCTAAAAAAAAGAACCTTAACTTTCTAAAAATAAGAAAACCTAATTTTGTATTGTAATTACTATTAAAATTGAGAAACATATCTGCGAGATGGCAAATAAGTAATTTTATGCATTATAAAACTCATAATTAAATAGATTAAGTAACCCGCAAGAGTTGGGACTAAAATTGAAACTTAAAGTTGGATTCACTATTTTTTTTATTCTTTTACAATTACAATTGTAATGATTATAATTCCATGTAATTGTAAAAAAAAATCTATTTATTAAAATCACACGGAATTCAACATGATAGATAATGCATCATTTATCAAGAAATGTGATAGATGTTATATCATCTGCATTCTTTATACATAAATAACAACATGTCGTTAGTAATTATAACATAAACAACCAGTCATCTAATATATGTGCCGGTGCATACTACTTACGCAGGTCGATTACATGAATGAATCAGACGAATGACGATCTGTCATTTATACATTTTTTAAGAAACAATATGTCGTTCTCTACCAAAACTATAAACTACAAATCATCTATTATGAATATCTAAAAATACCATTTATATAGTAATGGTTTTTTTTTTTTTGTTTTTTCAAAAGCCACCAATGATACAAAGAGAAAGAGAAAGATTATTATAGTTTATTTTCTTTTTAAATAGATTTAAAAAAAACTATGGTGGGGGTGTATGGATAAATGATAAATTAAAATATTTTAAAATTTTCGATACTATATATTTAGAACTAAATAAGTGATTATGTAAAAGCAGTTTGTCACAATTTAACATAAAATATGCATACGATATAAGTAAAGTATTCTCATCCAATCAAATGAAATGAATTAATGAAGGGAAGCTATTATTATGCGATTTAATGATCTGCATTTTTATTTTAAACATAAAAAGACATCATACCCAATGACGCATCGATTAACTAGTAGCCTCCAGATCTTGAAAAAAATATAAGGGTGAAGAATCTTGAAGCCCAAAGAATTGAAAGCAGACAAATGGGCCGAAGGCCCACTTCTACAAGACTGGGGCTTCAAATCCCGTTTTTGTAGAAAAAGTTTAAAATAAGAGTAATGATACAACCACAAACTCTTGTACAAACTTATTTTGTACAAACTGATGTGATATTAATTCATTGGTTGAATTAAAATATAAATTAATAAAAACAAATTATGTGGGCCAAGTGATATTTAATTCAACCAATGAATTAATGCCACATCAGTTTGTACAAAATAAGTTTGTACAAGAGTTTGTGGCTGTATCATTACTCTTAAAATAAATGAAATTTCTCAACTCAAAATCAGGACATTTTTCACTTCTCTTTTCTTGTCTCTGGATTGTTAAAATGAAATCTATCATTATTTTTTCTTTCCTTTTTATTATCATGATGAGATCGCGCCGTTGTGGAAAATAACCCAAAGATAGAAGCAACAAGCGTAAAAATTGTGATGATTTCTTTTTTTTTTTTCTCAGGACATAATTTTGATGACTTAACAGTTCTATTTATGTTTTATTTTCCAACAAAAATACAGTCATGAACATAATAAGTGAGCTAGTTGAAATAAATGGATAAATTTCGAGGACAAGGTAGACTTTGAGGTAGCTGCTGAGGATTTTAGAATTTCCAAATACAAGCACAAGGTAGACTTTGTTGTAAAAGACAATAAATAAATATTAATTTTACCTATCGGCCTTAATAATGGTACATTTAAATGAGTAGAAAATTCCATTAATTTGAAACATAAGATGACCCTTTCATCCTTTGAAATAAGAATTAAGAGTAGTGATATTTATTAAACTTCTCTATTTATCTTATTCTCAGCAGCCCTCACTTTTTAAGTAGCTCATCTATTTTTTAAATTACTCTTATTAAAAATTAAAAAATGATGTAAAGTTTTTTTTCATCCCTCTCTCATGCTCTCTCTCTCTCAATTTCTTAGATTATCAAATTATGAAAATGAAAGTACGTTGATTAAAAAAAAAAAGCCTGTAATATTCTAGTAGATAAAGAGGTTTATATCAAACTTGCAAATGAATCAATTTGATATTGTTGGATACGAACCATTTAAAACAAAAAAAAAAGAAAGTAAAAATGGAACGATATGTACAAATATAAAACAAAGGAAACAAAAAAGAATTAAAAAAAAAATCACCCTCTACTATTTGAAGTGATTTAAGTTGTTATTGAAATCGATTATTTTTTTTTAATTTTTTTCTTTGTTGACATGGAAATATAATGGGTTTATTTGATTTATTTATCACACAAATTCAAAGCAATAAAATTAATAACAACAAAACTCACAATTTATTATGAAATTTAATGAAACCCAACAACAAAAACTCACTGTATACCGTAATCGGCGATGTGTTGATAAACATAATAAACATAAAATGGTGGTAGTGATCTTAATGGTGAATTTGGTTGGTGAAAATATATAGGGGACAGGAGGATTGATGGTGATTCTTGTGAGAGAAAGAAAATAAAATAGAATTAACTTTTTCTATTTTTTTAAAGTGACTTTAGAAATAAATAATGTGAAGTGAAATTGGAGGCTACTGAGATAAATAGAGGAAACATGTGTCATTACTCAAGAATTAATGATCATTTGCTTAATTTTATGAAGAAAATATGTTGATAAACTAATTATATAAGTTGAATATTTCCAAACAGAAAAAAAAAAAAAGACCATAAAAAATATATAATTAGTTACTTACAAGAAACAAGTTGTCGAAAACAAAACAGGAATCAGCAAAACTTCAAAAAAATACAACGGTTGCTGACTTGCTGGCGGGAGATAAACCCTAGGCGGCAACTGCAAACAGCCAGCACCAGCTCGCCAATTCAATATTATTTTTTACTCTCTCTCTCTCTCTCTGTGCCTCGATGACTACGCTTTACTCATTATCTGGTTCTGTACTAATCAGTATTATTTATACTTTCAACAACTCATCCTCAGATCTTCTTCTTTTACTCTTTCCATTCCCTTTGCCCCATTCATGGTTTCCCATTTGTCTCTCCGCCTGCCCCTCCTCCACACGTAAGCTCTCCCTCCCAGTCTATATATATATATATACATATTGCGTTATTGGATGTGGGTTTGTTAAGATTTTAGTTTTTTATTTCTGCAATATTTGATTTTAAGGTCCCACAGTGGGCACTTTGTTAATGTTAGATGTATCAGTGATTGTCATTCTTGATTAGATTCTTTTTTTTTTCTTTTTTGTGGGATATATTATAATTTAGAGCAAAAACTTATGTGGGTTTGCTTTTTTATTTCTTTTAATTTATAGTTTTTCAGTTTTTCATCTACATATCATTCCATTGTTTTTGTAAGAACAAGTGAGCTCGTGGGTCTCAAGTCCATTATTTTTTTCGTTTTGAAAATAAGGTTTTCAATGAGGATCTTTAAAGATACAAACGTCATATTTGGTTGTGGGTGCCAGTTACTTTAATATAGAAGAGATTTGGGGTTCAAACGCCGCTCAATGGCTTTTGTTGTATATAATGTTTGGTCAAATAAAGAAAATCTCTTACTAAGTAGACTTGACTTTATTTTACATTCATACGAACATGATTGATAAGCAATATTCACTAAAGCTGATCATCCTAATGTTTTATCTTTATTACTCTTTTCTATTCGACTGTTCCATTTTTCTTAGAATTCCAGATTTGTGAAGCTTGTGATTTAATTGCTGTCCTTGTTTTTCTTACAGTCAATCTTTTGGATCAGAAATCAGACGCAATATAAATACAAATGTACTCAACTCATCTGGGTTTAATGCAAAGGAACAAGACAAATATCTCTTTTCAAAGAATAAGTCTTCATTTAAATTTTTGTTTAAATATTATACCACTTCTAGTCATGTATCGTTGAAGGCGTTCTCATCTACAACTACTTCTGCTTCTGACCAAGCCAGTAATGAAAGTGATTCTCCTATAACTGAAGCTGAAGGTGATGAAATGGAATTTAATCGGGTGAATTGTCTTGTATGGGTACTGCATGAATCCGCCGGGAGCTTTTCCCATGCAATTGAGTCACTTGAATTGCCTGGAAGCGGTGCAGAGCTTGCAATGGCTTGGAATGGGAAGGATGTCCATGAATGGCATAGACGTATAGCTTATAGAGTATGCACATACCATGTTGCAACACTAACACTGTTTTTGTAACTTGCAAAAGAAGAGTCCAAATAATTGTGTCTATTTTATATAGAAGAGTCTTGATATCATCTGGTTGGTGATCCATACTCATTTTGGTAATCTAAACATTTACATGTTTCTGTGCATACCTCCCGTAATTTGTTTTGAACAACCATTACAGTGTTCTCTAAGTTGAGTCGAGGTGGAGCATTCTTTATCAATTATTAGAAGACATGAGAAAATGGAACAAGAATCATTGACTCGTATGGCTCTTCAGGTAGCGGTTTATGCTTTATTAAAAATGGCAATTGAAGTGGAGAATTTGCTCTCTCAAGATCGTCACAACATTCATGCTCCAGTTAAAGAGATGTGAGTGCTCAAGAACTGGAGAAAAATTGAATTAATTATTATTTTTTGTTGATATTTCATTTTTATGGAATATTATTTCGATGAGCAGCTTCATGGAGTTAATATAAATTGAGAATATAAGTCTGCCTTAACATTTGACTATAATGTCTTAGTATTTTTGTGCAGTTATCATTTAAATGCTGACTATTAGTAACTATTTTTCCTATTTGTTTGCTTCAGCTTGTTCCCTAAGATGATGGCGGCAGGAGAGTTCATTGAAAATCAATTGAGCATGAGGCATTCGGAATTGTTACAATGGTTTAGAATTGTGGAATTACCTCGTATTGCAGGATTTTTCAGTTCTTTATTAAAGAAGTGGTCTATAGAATACGCAGGAAGGTTTGCTCAAAAACTTCAGCCTTTAGCATAAACTTTTTGGTCTATCAGATGATAACCTCCTTTCCAATCAATAACATATCTTTACATCTGCTGATGATATTCCAATATTTGTGCCTGTGCATGTGAGTTCATGTTTTTTCAGATTCTATTTATTTATTATTCAACAATCAGGAATTTAAGCTAAACAGAAAAACATTCAGTGGTGTTGCAGGGATAATAGTAGCGATCAGCTGCTGTGTTGCAATAGGGAAACTGGGTCCTGGGCGTATTTCCTGTCCCATGTTTAAAATGTCAATTGAGGATGCATCAATAGAGCTAATGAATATTTCGTATAGTTTCGTATCCGTGGACAAGCTGCATCAATTAGCGACCGAGGCAGGATTTGAACCAGACTTTCTCTCTCATTTTGGCAAAAAGGTCCTGCCCTGCAATAACGTTGAGGAGCTAGAATTTTGGATTGGGTTGGCTCAAAAGAAACTCTTGGTCGCATTCCACAGAGAGAGTGTACTTTTAGAGACCAAAACTTTGCATGAAAAGGTTGGTTCTATTTTTCACTCATGTCACTGCTTTTAAGGACTTTGCTAAGTGTTCAATTTGGTCCATGTCTTTCATTCAATTGGAATTGCCTTCCCTCATACTCACTTGTC
The DNA here is from genome assembly GCF_022201045.2 of Citrus sinensis. Classification (NCBI taxonomy): domain Eukaryota; kingdom Viridiplantae; phylum Streptophyta; class Magnoliopsida; order Sapindales; family Rutaceae; genus Citrus; species Citrus sinensis. The sequence goes on along the minus strand of NC_068562.1, from coordinate 8,952,839 downwards.
AAACAGGATGTTATGGATATGAATTTGTATATTCTATATTTGATCATTTGACTTGAACTTTAAATTGTGACAGGTTCAAGCGGATAGTTTGGTTACTTTAGGACTTTTTGCATATTTGGGAAGAAAGACTAGAAAATTCTTGTCAAGTAAGGGCATAAATGATCTTGATGAGATGCTCAAGGATTTCCTCAGGTAAAATAATTTATAAGTTTGTTGGATTCTAGATATTTTGGTATATCTCTAAAACTAAGGAGCATGAAGATCAAAAAATGCTTTGCCTACAGCTATTTGGAGTGTGGCAGTCTTTTCATTTACCCAGAGTTTTCTTCAATATCAATGTATCAACTCTTCATGGAGGTAAGCTTCCACCAATTTTATTGGAACTGCAAAGTGTAAATTATTTGAATGTGTTAAAAATTCATTTTTACAGGTAGTAACTGATGAAATCGGGTGGCTTGACTTTTATGCCGCATTTCCTTCCTTCTGCAATCAAGAGAGAAGGTCCAAACATCATGCTATTCAAGCAGAGAAAGAAATTATTCTATCAAACGTTTTTACTGTTTGCTATGATGTGTTCTCTGGGTTTGCTCACTTCACTCGTTCTGCCCAACAGCCCTTGGAGGCTGAATTGCTGGCTTTCTTGCTCCGGAGGTAGCCAAAAATATCTTGTTCACTTTGAAGCTTTACGTGTTCTAAATTTTGCATTCCAGTGGCCCCATTATTTTCTAAGATATGGTGCTGTCTCTCTCTCTCTCTCTCTCTTTTTTTTCCCAGCCAAAGCCTGCTAACTGTTTGCCTAGATGACTACTGGGCTGCTTATGATATATCAAGGTATGTTGGTGCCTGGAGTGATGTTTTGTCTAATTGTTCAATGACTGAAGATGGGTAGTGATTGCCTTTCTGTTGATGTTCTCTAGTAGCGGACTGCTAAAGAATTCAGAAACAGGGTCTTCTGATCGCATACCATCTTTAGGAACTAAAAGCACAAGCAGGTTCTCTGCAGCTCTTGAAGCAAAAGAAAAGCCAACTGAGTTGGTGACGCGGGGAAATACAAACAATAAACCTCAACATCCATTTAATTTGAGAAAGGTACGGCTAACTGGTAATGATAGTTCATGTCAGGTTGGTATATATTACTTTTGCTAACCCAAGCATCCATGTGGAGGTGTGTTTTCGAGCCAACATAAATTAGATGTTTCTTGTGGAGCTAGAAATAATTTTAATTGAAAATGGGGACAATCAACGGATGCCGTGAGATATAAGAATGAGGGAAGAATTAGAAAAACATGTACCATGGTCAGTTGTATTGGGATGATAAAGAAATTTGGCATACAAGGATGTCTTCTTGAATCACTGCATTGTGAGAGATAGGCAAACCAATTTGTGTTGGTCTTGTGTTTCCCTCATGCTCAGATTTGTAATGGCAGGACAGCAGCTCAGCAGGGGGAGATGCAATAACCTTTGTGGAGGGGACCAACGCTGCCAAATCAAATGCCCAGCAAGAAGGTTTAATTAAGAAATACAGCATCAAATTGATGTCTACTAGCATGGTAAAGACTCTGTTTCCTTGCTTACAGTCATCTGATTTTTTTTTTTTTGAAAGTTCATAGATTCAATGATCAGTTTTGCAATCCGAATTGTTTAATAGGATGTATGGATGGGGACCCAATTGCTCTTTATAGATATCATGACGTGTCTGGAATTACTTCTAAGGCAGTTGGAAGGTCACAAGATTACAGAGAGGGAAAGAAGGAAGATAAAAAGAACCGTAAATGATATCACTACACTCATCCCAATCACAATTCTAATGCTACTTCCTGTAAGTGCTTGTTTTATTTTCTCTTTATCATAATCACCGTAGTTAATCACCAACGACAAAGACAAAAGGAGCTAAACAAACATTTTTCCCTTTGTTTTGCCCTAATGAATTGCAAAGTGAACTAATATCTGACCGTTCATGTAAGAATTTTTCACAATCAAGCTGCCTTTGCTGGGAATGTATCATGTCTTAGTATATTTATAAAAGGCTCAACATTGTCAAATTTGATGATATGTATAAACGGAGATGTGTGTTAGGAAGCTTTACAAGAGACTCGTACTCATACCTATTTGCCTCATTCTGCAGAATCATCATCTCGCTAGTTATCACATCTCTTTTTTGCCTTGAAATAATTAAAGGATCCATTGAGGCACAAAGAGCAAGGATAATTTGTCCCCAAGGAAATGATGTTAAATTAACTAAATTTTTTATTCTATTTTAGTTTTTCCTTATTTTTTCTTTCCCTTTAAAGATAATAATCCTCGTATGTCATAAGAGCTGTCATTGGTCCCTGTTTTCCTTTTCCTTTCTAATTTTCTGGCTAAGTTGCAATTGACCACAATGGCAGTGAAAGTATTGCAATCATTAACAAGGAACTGCAGCCTTCAGTGAATTTAAAACCCGAATTAAGGCCCTACTTTTCATTTGGCTGTGACTTCTTTCAATGATAGACACAAAGCTAGATTATTAAATTGTGATAGATTGCATGTCTAGAAGCTCACTTTTATTGTTGCATCATCTTGTTGTCTCATTTACTTGAACCTTTTTAAAAAAATATATATATATTTGTGCCTCACCTCAAAGGCACATTTTGTGTTCTTCTTTTCAATCCTTAAATATGTGACAGCTTCTATTATGAGGTTATATTAAGAAGCAGAGTTTATCACAGCATCAAGAAAACAATTATTGAAGATCTGACTGCATCTTCTCTCCTTTTTCATGACTAGGTATCTGCCGTAGGCCATGCTGCAATACTAGCAGCTATCAAGAGGTATATGCCATCTATGGTGAGTCTTGTTCTCTTCCAATTATGGAACTCTCTTTGGCTCTCTTTCTATCCTCCTAATTCTGTTTCCACTGTCTGTTATTAGATCCCTTCTCCATATTCTACAGAGCGGCTGGATGTTGTGAAACAACTAGAGAGAACTAAGAAGATGGAAGTTAAGTCATGGGGCAACCTGGAAGATCCACCTACAATGCCATGAGTCATGGTTTGTACAAAATCCTGTTGCCTAATAAATTTCGTGCAATTGCTGCTTATTCTTTGCAATTTGCACGGAATTATTATAAGTTCCCGCTTTCAAAATATTGTAAATATGTGGATGCATGCATAAATGCCGGGAAATGGAAATGCAACTTGTATATACAGTTTGTTAAATCCATTTGAAGATGCTCCAAGCTATTCAAATTCGATAGTGCTGTAGTAGATTATTATAAGTTCTTGCCTGTAATAAGATGAACATACTTCAATGATCTTTTTCTCTGTCCAAGATTCATCGGCAGAAAAAACCTTAGGACTACAAACTGAGAGATTGCTATTGACCGAAGCCTTATAATTTGATGGAGGAGTTTCTATATAGAGAGATAAATTCTCAACTTCACAAGGGAATGGGGGGCAAAGTTTCTCCGAACCCCTCCAATCTAAATGAAATCTTGATAATTCACAAAAAAATCATCAGAGGGGACAAATTGTTGAGAACAATAAAAAATTTATTAACAGTGGTTAAATGTTAATAATCAATTATAAGGGATTTGTAGACAAACTTTGCCAGACTTGAGATAGATGCTTGAGATCTTCAATTCGATTGGATTGTGCAAGAAGTTTATTCACTTTAAGGTACCAGAAAGTGTCCACAACAAGATAAGCTGATTTTTCAACATCAAGCGGACATATTGATAGCCTAAACTTTTGAAGCGACCAATCAACATATCTTACAAATTCCTCCATACATTTCCGAAACATCTTTTCTTTGTCCATGTATGAACAATTAATATTTAGGATCCAAAGCTGTTCCTATGAAGTCGGTTATGTCAAAATCCAAGATTGCGTATGATTTCTGCACTAAATTCCATCTCTTCGATAGTGTACAGGTTTCAGCTACCTCTTTAGTGCGCATGCGGGACATAATCATGATGTCGTGAATAATATTAGTAGGCAACTCCGAGATTCGATCCGCACCATCAGTTTTCTCATCCATCCATATTCTTCTTCAAATCCGTAACATATTATAAATTATCATCAAATTTAAGGCACACAATGGAGTATAAAACATATGCCTCTGATCATACAATTTCCCGTTAATGTGAAAGAATGCTAAAACAAACAAAGAAAAACAGATATTGCTAGAAAATTTAAAAAAAAAAGGGTTCAAATTTTGCACTTTACTCTAATTAGAATTTTCTGGATGCAAACTCAATTTCTGATTCATTCCAAGGCTTGTAAAATAAATAAAAGATACAGAGGATGATAAAAGAAAGTAAACAGAACCTTTCCGTAAAAGCCTTTTATGGTCAGAGCATGCACTGAGGACTGAATAGAAAATTTCTTTGAAAATTCCGAGAGATGTATATATAGGTTAAGGTAGTGTTTACTTGCTGGAGTGGGAGTGTGGAGTGTGGATTCCTCCCACTCCAGTGTTTACTTACCTTAAAAAAAAGAGAATAGGAGTGGGAATCCGTGAGTCCCACTCAATTTTAGAGTGGAGAGTGGGATTCTCACTCCCATGGGGGGAGGTGGGAGTGGGAATCCACTCCCCCCTCTTCTCATTTTATTCTTATAATTAAAATTAAAATAAATAAATAATATTTAATAAAATAAATAATATCATATTTATTAAAAATAATAATTATATCATATTTATTTTATTAAATTTAATAAAATAAAATAAATAAATATTATATTTAAATTAATAATATTAAACATTAATTTTAATAAATATTAATTATTTATTTAATTAATAATAATAAATATTTTATTCTAAAAAAATATTAATTTTGTACTATATTATCAATAATAATATTTCATTTGTGTTGCTATTATTAATAATTTTTATTCACATAATTTAAATTAAAATTAATAAAAAATTATGATTTACATAATTAAGAATATTAGTAATTATTATTAATTTATAAATATAATAAAATATTTATTTTATTTTCCAAATATATTTTTTATTAATTTTTTAATTACAAATTATAATTCTGTACATAAGGATAAAATTGTAATTTAAAATAATTTACCCTCAATCCAAAACAAAGTAAATAAATAATTGGGATTCTAATTGACAATTTATATTTTTATTTAGTCTAAGTAAACACCCTATTTTCACTCCCATTCCACACTCCTAATCTAAAAATTCATATTTTTCAAGATTCCCACTTCAATTCAAAAAGTTAACGCAACATAAATGGAGTTTAATTTTGGGAAGTGAATCTTCCAAGTGAAGGGTGAAAAGTTCCTTCTTTTTTCGATTCGGACAAAGATTCTGTTTGACAGCAAAAGACAAAAGTGAGTACACTTTGTGTAATGAAAAAGGTGACGTGTTAATTCCCGCTCACAAGTTTATTTAATTAATTTAATATTTGTAGTACCAACTATTGGGCCTGGCCATAGGAAATCGAGGCAAAGCCCATTTCGAAGACCGGTGAAGGATCAACGTTTGTAATTATATGTTATATGTGAATTAATCTTTCAATGTATAAATGAAATTGGATAATTATTGAAACTCTATAATAATTTTGATTCTTTTTGGGAATAATTTTAAGAAGTCTTAAGAATGGAAAATTCCTTGTTACGAAAACAATAAAGGGGTTCGTTACTATTTTTGTTTGAATTTCGTAAAATCATAATATATTTTGTTAAGATTTTGGTAAGAAACAAAAATAATAAGGTGGTTCATTACTATTTTGTTTGAAGTTTGCAAAATTATAATATATTATATACATGTGGCTAAGTTACAAAATATTGTATCTTACATCAACCTAAAAATTATGGTTAATAACTAAAAAGTATTTGACAACTAAACTAAGAGTTTGTTTAAGCAACTGCACTGCCGCATTTGCTTTGTTTAGAACAATTCTTATATTGATGTATGTTACATTATTATGTAACTTAGTAAAACCTACTTTATACATATTTTAGTATTAATAATTTTACGGATCTGAACATTTGTGTTAAACTTAAATCCTAATGTTATAGATCATTTATTTATTATATAATGAACATAAATTACTATTCTACCAATAAATAAATAAACACCACATCATTTGATAATTTTCCTAACCGTATCCTTTTTACTAAATCACTTCATTTTTACACATACCATGCTTAAATTACGTAATATATACACACACACACCCTGAGTGACTATAAACTATGAAGCTTTTTTTTAATTTAAATGATTATTAAAATAATAAAGCAAAATGATGACTAATAATAATTTTCTATAAAATAAAAGAAAAATGCTAACGTGCGCAAGGGCAGAACTAACCAAACACTCGAACCGAGGCCAGAAATGACACGTCGGTGAGTCATCCAGCAAGTCATCTCCTCATTAGGCGGCTACATGTCTTTGATTCCCCGAAACTGGCTGTACTGTTTCTTTCTTCTCGGCATTTATCAGTAACCCACAATTTCTCTCGCTCGAATTTCTTTTCAATCAATTTAAGAGAAGAAATCCCCTTTCAATTAATACTGAAGAAATCCCCTTTCAATTAATACTCAATCCATCGAATTTGCTCTATAACCAATCGGTTGAAGAAAGTTGTATCAATTCATCAAAGCGCTGTCGTTTTGGTTCTGTTTGGGATAATAATTATTGAATCTGTCATACTGATTAATTCCCTTGACGATAAAGAGTGAAAAAAGGGGGAATTCAAGCTTTATTTTGATTGATTTGAAGTCAAGTGGGATTCCCAGATTCAGGCTTTTTTTTTTTTTTGTTCTTTTATTGTGGGTTTGATTGAATTGGGGCTAATTGGATTTTGTTATCTGGATTGAAGTGGGTTTGATCAATAGTTTAGCCAAGCGGGTTTCCAAATCCAGGTCAGTTGTCAAGTGGGTTTGTGAAATTGGGGTTTTTTAAAAAATGGATTCGAGTCGAAGAGCTGTGGAGTCGTATTGGAGATCGAGGATGATCGATGGTGCCACGTCTGATGAAGACAAGGTGACGCCTGTGTATAAATTGGAAGAAATTTGTGAGCTTTTGAGATCATCTCATGTGAGTATCGTCAAGGAGGTCTCTGATTTTATCTTGAAGCGGCTCGAGCACAAGAGCCCCGTTGTCAAGCAGAAGGTATATATTTTATGTTGTATTTTAATGTGAATTCAAATAAGATTGAAGAAATATTCAAGTTGTTAAATGCATTGAATTTTTTGGTGAATTAAAGTTATAATTATTGTGAATTCTCTGTTTGGTTGATAAACCTTTTTTTTCAAGTGGCTGGAAACATGAAAGTTTGTGCAAATGTGAAGTGTATGCTTATGCTTCACTAGATGTGTCAACTAATTGAACTTTGTGTCATCCCCAATTTCTTTAAATATTGCCATCCATTATCATTAATGAGTTCTTTTGGAGTGATAGACTGGTAGTTTCCAATTGCATGTTTATTTATCTTTGTTGGCTTGGATTGGAGATTTATATTTTTGGAAGTGGGAAGATCTTCTAATAGGTATCCATATTTACCAACATATTTGCAGGCACTGAGACTGATAAAATATTCAGTGGGGAAGTCTGGTACCGATTTCAGGAGGGAAATGCAAAGACATTCAGCAGTTGTGCGTCAGTTGTTTCATTACAAGGGGCAGTTGGATCCATTAAAGGGGGATGCACTGAACAAGGCTGTGCGGGACATGGCTCATGAAGCTATATCTGCTATCTTTTCTGAGGAAAATAAGCCAGCACCTGTAGAAGACCTTAGTCTTAACAAACGAATACAAGGATTCGGGAATACAAACTTTGAAATGCCATCAGAAGACAAGAAATCATTTCTTAGTGAGGTGGTTGGCCTGGGCAGTGCATCTATCAAGCAGGGACTCAGTAGTTTTGCTCAAGGCAATTCAATGAGAAAGAATGAAAATGGAAGTTATAGAAGTCCAAATCTTCGAAGGTCGTTGACAATAGAGAATGATTATTCAGATAGATATGAGCCGGTTGAATTACGCAATGAAACTCAGGGTGGTTATGATATTTCAAAAAATGTGGCAGGTGGATCTTGGAACCAGGATTCAAGGGTTTTAAAAGAAGACAGGTTAAATGGGGACTCTAGTGCAAGTTATACTGGGAGTAAGACACGTGAAGAAAAGTTGTTGGAGACCATTGTGACATATGGTGGTGTACGTCTCCAACCAACTCGAGATGCCATTCAGGTTTTCCTTGTCGAGGCTGCTAAGTTGGATGCATTGGCTATGAGTCGGGCCCTTGAAGCAAAACTTCAATCTCCATTGTGGCAGGCATGCACTTTCCTCTGACTCATTGGTGTTATGATATGAACCACCGGCTCATCCCAGCTCACTAAATAAATTCATGCACCCACTGACACTTTCTCTAATTTTTTTTTTAAAAAATAAAAAAGCTAATGTTTCTATCTACAAGTTCTTAGATTTTTCTGGCACCTTTTTTTCAGGTTCGAATGAAAGCTATCTGTGTCCTTGAGTCAATTTTAAGGAAAAAGGATGACGAAAAATTCTCAATTATTTTGTCTTACTTTTGTGAGAATAATGATGTCGTTGTTAAATGTTCAGAGTCTCCTCAATCTTCTCTGAGGGAAAAGGCTAACAAGGTATGTGTTTTTTTTCTTTTTACCGATGAATTTAGTTTGATGTCCTGTTTTTAGTAACAGAAAGGGATTTCAGGCTTAAAAAAAGATTAAGAAAGGGGTCTTGTCTGGTATAGAACCAGAACAAGGGCGGAGGGAGTTGTTTTCCAGTAGCAGGAATATCCTGGTTGTAGGGTCTATAAACCCATAGAGGGGTGGCTGGCTGAGTAGTTTCTCAAATCCTGAGAAGGTTTGTGGCCTGGGAATAGATAAGCAGATGTATATCAATGTCTTAGTGTGTGTGTGTGGGTGGGTGGGTGGGTGTGTATTATAAGCTACTGAGGTTATCATTTGAGCACATTTTATTTTTCAGTCATCATAATTATTGGTCTCTGCTGAACAGGTTTTGAGCCTTCTTGGTGAAGAGCAGGCAGGAGGCTTGGTAAGTGGCTCAGAGAGGTCAGTTAAAGCTGAGACAACTACTGTTGTTCAGATGCCTGACTTAATAGACACTGCTGATCCAGAAGATCACAGTGAAACAAATAATTACGCAACGAATCCAAGTGATCAAAACATAAGTAATCTGTCAACATCCTCAACCCCTCTAATTGATGATTTATTCACAGACAGTCTGGGCACTGGTGCCAACAACAGTGAACAAAAAAATGCTGATGACCCCTTTGCAGATGTCTTGTTTCACACCAGTGAGGGTAAAGAGCATGTTGAAGATCTCTTTTCTGGGATGACTGTTGACAGTAAGCCAGTGGCAAGTGGAAATCTTCTGGCAGCAGATAAAAGTGGATCTGAACCATTTGATGATATTTTTGGGTCACACACTGAAATTCTGCCAAAGCAAGAAAACCAGAAAAACAATTTTAATGATTTAATGGCCGGTTTTTCCATTAATGAAGACCAGTTGAAGCCAGAAGGTTCCTCTGCTGGGGTGCCATCTGAAAGTATCTTTTCGGATTCAAGCAGTAACCCTAGCCAGCAGCTGTCTAGTGATGCTTTGAGCAGCCTACTTGGTTCTCAATCAGCAGGGATGAATGCCAACCCATTTCCATTCGGTACTATGCCATATAATATTCCAGCTGGCATGACATTAAATCCATCTATTGCATCTCAGCCAATGAATTATAGTGCCATGGGGAATTTATTTGCCCAGCAACAATTCCTTGCTGCAATGTCTAACCTTCAACATATTGGTAACCTGAATGTTCATAATTCTGGTGCCGCCAATTTGGTTGGAGGAAATGGAGGCTCACCACTTCCAGATATATTCCAACCAAACTTTCCAACTCAAGCTTCCATGCCTGCCCTGAACAATTCAAAGAAAGAGGACACAAGAGCATTCGATTTTATCTCAGTAAGTTTGCGTCCTGGCTGCTAATCTAATTCTTATTTTTTGAAGGTTACTTTTACAGTTGCATGGGATTGAACATGTACCCTTGTGCCTGGAAAGTGAAACCTTTTTTAAAAAAAAAATTAAAAGCTTCTTAATTAAAGTTTTTGCTTTATATCATACTTATGGTGCATTTCTATATTACCTTTCATTACTTGCATCTATATTGTGGACATTTGTACCTGGAGGGAGTTACAGCACTAACACTTGTAATGTAATTTTTTGCTAAACTTTTCTTGTTACAATTTTCTTGTCCTGTGACGACTGTCTCCATGGTTTTGACATATTTTCTTGTGAAAATGAACCCAGTTTGAAGAAGTTAACATCCTCTAGTTATTTCTTTTGATTTGAGATGATAATTCTTGATCATGTTGTGCATCTGTCTATCATGTAGGACCATCTTGCATCAGCTCGTGATTCGAAGAGGGTTGCTTAAATTTTGGTGTTTATTCTTGCTGAGGCTTTATTTATACGAGGCAAGTAGGTCGAGAGCAAGATGTTAGTCTTAGTACTGAGATGGTTATCTCTTTTCATCACACAAATGGAAGGGAGGTGTGGTTGAAGAGTAGAGTGAAACAGCTCATTGGTTCATAGCATTGTTGGTATATGACATGGAGGACAAGAAATGGCCATGCAGTTAGCTTTTTATATTCTTTTTTTTTTTTTTCTAATTTGTACACTTTGCCAGTTATCCTGTTGGTTCCTTTACGATGAATTTGTCAAGTCTTTTCTATTGTTAATTCCCGTGACTGCATAAAATGCACACCATGAGAAATGCTTCTTTGTTGGACAGTAGTCAATAATAGTCAATATATTGTCGTTTTAGTTAACATTCGACAGAAGTGGAGTAATATAATCTTGTGAAATAGTGTTTTTTTTTTTTAAAGTCATGTGAGGCATACTTAGTTGATATATCTATCTGGGAAGAAGGTGATGTTAATGTCCTTTTCCCTAACCATTGAGGTCTTTGTTATTATGTATGCCGAGAGAATTACTGACATCAATATCACTGGAAATACGGGGCGCTCCAAGAACAGTTAGATTTTTCAGAGGCCTACATGATGGAAATGCATTTTTTATACGTGGAGATTGAATACGGTTAAAGAGAATCATAACACTTTTTTAATGGGATATGTACAATTAGACACATCGATATAAAATCAATTATCATTTACTAAGAAGCTGCACTTACAGCATCAACGACATCATCCGACTCATCAACTGGCATCTCATCTTTAAACAGCAATTTAAAGTAGGGAAGAACTTTAGGAAGTATTGGCAAATCTGCTAGGTTAATGCTCATCAAGTCAAATGCAATGCATGTTTTATGCATGTGTGTCTCATCAACTACAGGAATTTTAGGGTATCTTTGGCTGAAGTGAGTGAGAATGATGCGATAAACACCCGCAGAGGAACCCACGTCTATGGCTTCCTTGGTTGTGCTGTGGTTTTTCGCTATAGCCTCTTCCATCATGCCATCCTCGAACGTCGCCTGCACTAAGTCAGAGAAACAGTAGTCATATTTTAGTGGCACTCTGTTCTCCAAATTCCTCCTTATTTTAAGAGCCTTAGAACTATATTAAGTTTCAATTTCTGAATCACCAAATAATATCATCATTGTAGAAACATTTCTTATTTTGCGACATTACATTACCAACTAGAAACTTGAATTTGATTACACAAATTACCTCGTGTATAAGAACAGTTGCTCCTCGAGATGCTTCTACTAGTTCTGGGCAGGGCCTAGTGTCACCTGAATACACAATCTTCCACCCAGGTATCACTTTTCCAACACTATTGATTCTTTCTGCTGCCTTCAAAGCGAAACCAAATGCCTGTGGACAGTGGACAACAGGAAAACTAATCAACGTCTCCAACCCTGCTTCATTTAGCACATTCTTAAGGTTCTTTAGCAATGGGAAAGCCGCATTGTTGTCAACTGGAATGCCAGGTCCCTTCCAAACACTCTGCATACAGCTTCCTTTAGCAAACAAATTCGCCTCAGTTTTATTGATCAGCCCCTCAGTACTAAATGGACTTCCAGGAGTTGATAGATTCTTAACTGGTTCACCATTGCCCTCAAAATCATTCCATGAAGCTTCTCTAGTGTACCTACAGTGAAGGAACTGCATGTCTAGATCTTCAAGTCTTTCATATGCATCTAGGTACCTCTTAAGAGGCCCAGGGCCTACAACAAGCAATGGCTCATGTGGCACACCCTTCAACAAATCACGTCTAAGAGCGAGTATTCTTGCCAAACCCGCATGGTGATCAGCGTGAATGTGAGATATCCAAATACACCTTAGCTTTCCAACTGCACTGTCAGCGCCCTCTACACCATATCTGTTCTCAAGAGGCACAAATCATTGTGTATTAGAAAGAATGAATAAGATTCCTCACTGAAAAAAGAAAATAAAAGGAAGAGGATGGGAAAATGTTGCAAAATAATTTTGTTTTCTCATGCAGTTAACCCACCCTCAAATTTAACCCAAAAACCTCCTAACCCCAAATTGAGTGGGATTCAATTCTAAGATCTCTTGTACACTTAGATACTTACAAGAGACTGTACTAACTAAATCGGTTGATATAGAAAAAGTAAGATATAATTCGAAGTAAAAAAAGTGTTACCTTCTTTTCAGTTGACCCAGGGTTCCTTCACCACAATCTAGGAGCAAACTTCCTTTGGAGAAAAGATTAACATATATAGAACTAACATTCCGGTATTTAGAAGGCTGGGATGAACCAGTTCCCAGTAGAACAATCTCCAAGTCATCTCTTCTTACATTGTCCAAACAATTGGGAAGTCTATTCTCGTCCAACCATGACTCTTCAATCATGACTTCATTGTCTAGCATGGGACAGTCATCCTTTAACTCCCTAGGCCCTTGCCAGAACTGGCTGATCTGATGTGCTGCATCTACAACTTCTGGAACTTCTGAAAGTAACTCATTCGTTATTTCTGAGGGAGCCTCTAGACTTGGGATATTAGTTCTGTCGATTCCAAGATTAGCAAGAGGTCGCAGAGTGAACTGATCAATAGAAACAAAAGTTCCTTGTTATTTAACCAAATGAGCAGTTGCTGAAAAAAAAAGATCAAAAAGGAAATTACTATTTCCAGAAACAAACATTGATCATGCCAATGATGAAAGAAGTCATTGCACATGGATGCTACATTAGGATAACAAAGTCTGATTTCTTTAATTTTTTTTTTCTTCCACTTCTGAGATTACTAAACTGAAATCAAGGACATAAGTCATCATTCAGCCAGAGAAAATGATAAAAGTTTTCATCAAGGTAAAACAGAGCACTGAATTAAGGGGGATTTTCACACTCAAAACCTGGAATACTAAGCTTGAAGAAATGGAGATCTTTCTTACCTTGAGGAGATTCTCAGCACAAATGCTTGGAACAGGACCCTGGTACGATGAACAAAATCAACAACTCAGTTACCCCTAATATTTCAAACAATAACTTTTGACCTCTGACAATAGAGAACTTATGACATTTAGACAAACCTCGCTTGCACTAGACTCTGCTGCTGAAGTATTAAAGTGCGGAAGAGACCAAAAACCTGAAGCTGGAAACAACTGCGGACACAAGTAATTAAGTCGTGTTGTTATTCTTGCGCTTGATTTCAGAATTGGGATTTCCACATTCTTCCTACAAAACGCAAAATACAGGACTGGTCAGCAAAAGGAAATGCAGGAACAGCTATTGCTAACAAAGAAAAAGCAATGTCAAGAAAACTCTCACATTTCATGTCCAGCCATAATATGTTGGGCAGAACCAAATCTCTTCATCCACTTCTGGTAGTTGGAAGTGCCTGTGACAGAAACAGGACTTAAATGAATGATACAATTCACTGTCTTCGCACATTGTGGGTCACCCGAGAAATCTGCATAGTAACTATTGAGAGATTCTGCAGACAACAACTCCAATACATGAGATTCTGTTGGGCAGTCAACAAGGAGTACAATCGGGCCAGGAAGAGAAGGCCCCAAAACATCACTTGGATGAACCTAAAATTAAGACAATTAAACCTAGATGTTAGACCATATTGAAAGTGGCATATATTGCCATGAGCATATAAGAATAAATTCCCCTTCATAAAATAACTTTAAACTAACCATAATATCTAGGGTATCTGACTTCACTGATTTCCCAGATTGCAGTTCTCTATATTTTGGCCCAGGTTTTAGTCCAAGAGCAACAGCTTTTTTTGGGTCAAATTTTCCTGTAATTTCTGGCAATTCACAAACATATATCACCGATGTCTCGCCGGGCTTCACAGGAGACCCATCTGAGCAACTCGGTTTCAGGAGAATGGCTGATATTTTGGCCAACTCATTATCAACAAGAATAATGTGGTTGGCTGACTTTGCTGAATCAGGCAGAGAAGCATCAGAGGATGGAGCTGGTCCAAAACAGTGTGTATGAACCATGGCAGCATGTGGAATGAAAGACTTCATTGCATCAACTAAATACTTAAGATCTGAGGGACCCCATACATTGACCTTCAAATGGAAGAGACTACAATTTTAGATAGAATTCATAGACAAGCAAATAAAATGTAAATAAAAATTGCGGGAAGGAAACCAATCGCATATGAAGTCGAGCTGACACTCACAGACAATCCTTCATCTCCTATGCCAGCCAAAGTCAAAAGCAGACCTGCAATGTAAAGTAATAACCCAAGGTGTTTTAACAACCATCTCTTTGCCTGAGCAGACCAGTTATAATATTAGTGCATGATACTAATGCTAAAAGCACCCTATCTTTCTTATGAATTCACCGAGTTCAAAACAGGAAACCACTGCCAATCCACAACCTACAGATTAAAGAAATTTCTGGGAAATAGCATCCCAAGTTGATGCTCTAAAGGGTTTTCAATTTCTAACCTCTTGGTTTGGAAACAATGATCTGATTTACCCTCCCTAATCCTAGGTGTTTCAAACCAAGTCTATAAGCATTTCTTTTGCTTATAGAAAATACTAACCGAATGAGAAAATTCATAAATACAATAATTCTAAGTGTTTTAAAACAAGTTTACAAGCATTTCTTTAGAAAATACAAAATGAAAGAGAAAATTCATAAATACAACATCATAGTTCTCCATGAAGGTACTGACCTGGCAGTCCACCCGCAGTCTCTGAGCAGACACGAGAAAGAAATATGTGGTCTACCTAAAAAAAGCTCCATAATATAAGTACATTATCTTCTACTAGATCATTTTCGTAAATTCAAGATGAAGAAACTAGGAAGCATATATCATCAGAAGACAGAAATTAAAGGTTGCTTCTGAATATTCCCTACCTTTGACAATTTAATCTTATGCTCTGTGCAGAACCGTTGCAGTCCCTGAAAAAAAAAATACAACATATAAAGGCTAAATGAAAACCTTGGTAACAAACAACAGAGAATAATGAATTTCTCATTCGCACTCAATGATGCTTACCTCTCCAGCATTGAAAATAAACCTTTGGTTGTCAAAGAACAGCAGGACCGAAGGTGAAGTATCCTGAGTATCCATCCCGGTCCCCAAAATCTGTGATAAATAAAATTGGAAAAGATATCACAAACCAATAAGCCAACTGAGAACATTTATTTGTAATACCAACACGAAATTTTCAACTCATAGTCCAATTGCACACCATAAAACCAAAAAATAAAATAACCCCACTTCAAAAAATTCCATTATTAAACAAACTGCAACAACCAAGACCAATGATTTGAAATCCACGAACAAACAATATAGCCTTAAAGTTTTATCAGTCCCGCGATCAGACACGTTAATCTCAAAAACTAAAACAAACCCAGTTCACAAAAATACAATTAGAAATACCCCAGAATGCTAAAAAACTTACCTGAACATAAGATAGTGTATTGATGGGATTAAGCTTGCGAACTTTCAGCTG
This sequence comes from Citrus sinensis, assembly GCF_022201045.2. NCBI lineage: Eukaryota > Viridiplantae > Streptophyta > Magnoliopsida > Sapindales > Rutaceae > Citrus > Citrus sinensis. Next base: position 8,936,947 of record NC_068562.1, on the reverse strand, counting down.
AAGTTTCTTCTTATCGTGAACGTCCTTGTCTCTGCCCTCGGCCCTTCTTTTATTAAACCCGAAAGATGATTCCTTAGCGCTTTCTTCCATTGAATGATCCTCTTTATCTTTCTCTTTCTTGAATGTGCTTCTGTTTCGCCTCTGGTTCTGTTGGGGGAACGGAGTGGAACGCTGTCGTTTTGAGTAAGAGAGAATTGTAAAGAGGGAGCGGTGGCGGTTTGTGGGCTTAGTGGATAGTAGCGGAACTGAGAGTTTAAGTGGAAAGAGAGAAGAAGAGGAGGAGGAGAAAAGGAGGCGCAAATTTGGTGTAATAAAAGGCATTTTCCGTTTTAGTTTCTATTTGTTGTATTTGTACTATTCGTCAGTTGAGGGTTTTAGCAGGGGAGAGTTTAGAATGAATAGAAAGGAGAAAGATAATGGTACTCTCTTTTCTCTCTTCCTCTTAGGGGGCCAAATCCAAAGTGGCCCAAAGCACTTTTGAATTCTTAAAAATGCTTTTTTATTTATCTAATAATATCTTTATAAAAGATGATTTTACATTATAAGATTGTAAATATATTATTTTTTAATAAAATATTATGCAACCGTGGATGTTGTTTATTAATTATTTACTTATTCATTTTTACTTTGCCCTAAATTAGAAATATTCAGTTAAGATTGTTGGAAAGCGGATTGATCTTGATCTATCATCTCATATTTTATAAATTAATTTACCTTTTATTTTAATTTATGACTTCCTATTTCTTTATATATTAAGAATATTAAAATTCATGAACATTTTATGATTCTAAACTATGAATCTTTTATTATTATTATTATTATTATATAGTTTAAAAAAGAATTTCATCCACTAAAATAGGAAAATCGTTAATGTCATAATTCATTGATTCCGAGGTTGCTATTGACTGAAAATAATATCCATTAATGACAAGTGATTTTACAACACTCAACGAGCCTGCTGGAGTAGCTCAGTCGGTTAGAGCGTGTGGCTGTTAACCACAAGGTCGAAGGTTCAACCCCTTCCTCTAGCGGCTTAACTTTTTTACATGGGCCCGGTTAGGTTTTCCCGGATTTTAAATGGGCTTCAATGGGCCTCCATTTCGGGCCATGACGAGCCTTAGCGCAGCCCAAAATATTATTAGATAAGATGAAAAAAAGCCACCACACATAGCAACAATTAAAAAACCCATGCAAGTGTTTTTATTTGTTTGTATGCAAAATATCCAATTTCTTCTACAAACAGTCTAATAGTTGTACGAAACTTTTCAATCATCAAATATCAGAAAATGGGCAGTCTCCAACTAAACTCTTACAGATTGGCTTCTCACTCACTACCTTACAACTTCAACTGCACTACCAACTCTCACAAGAGCCTTAAATTCTATAACCGTGTTAGCTTCTCTAGAAGCAGAATCAGAGCCACTGCCACAATCCCAAAAAGTGATTCCCAAGCAAATGCAGCTGAAGAACCACCTGTAGTCAATTTTGCTTTTGTTCATGTAAGTGAAATATACTAAATATCAACTTTACAATTAATTACTCAAGGACAGAATTAATTTTACCTTAATATAAACGTCCCTGATTTATTCGAGAAAATTTGGGTGATCCTTGGTGAGTGATATGTTTATTGTAATTTAATGGCACATTGTTTTGATCGTTTTAGTCAGTTTTACTCCCGGATGGAACTCCAGATATACATTTTCGGACGGCATGTGGAGGGCAGAAACTTAGGGATATAATGTTGAATTCTAATATTGATTTGTATGGCCCGTATGTAAGTGTTTCCCCCCCCCCCCCCCCTTTAAACTCTCATTAATGGATAAACTATGTTCTTAGCATAGTAGAATTGAATATTAATGCATATTACAAGATTATTCATACCTTTCATTTGCAGGCTAGACCTCTGTCAAACTGTGCAGGAGGAGGAACCTGTGGTACTTGTATGGTGGAGGTGAGACATTATATAGTTTCATGAGACGTGTGTGCGCGCATGATTTTAATGGTGATTTGCTTTTTTCATATATTCTAGATCAGTAGTCAGCAGTACTGCTATTTCCAAGTGTTAGGTTTCAGGTTTTTTTGGCCATTTCCAGGGCCCTTAATTGTCAGTGACACAGTCTAAAGCTGTGTTCTCTGATCTGATCGCTCATTAGTGATTAATCTTTCATCTACTGTAAGGTTATCGAAGGAAATGAGCTGCTAGGCAGTCGAACAGACAAAGAGAAGGAAAAGCTTAAGAGGGTACGTGTATAATTAAAGGCAGTATATGGTACTCTCAATATGAGAGCATAAGTGCTGATGCTGAACCCGAGATTTAATCATATATTAATGTTTCCCAGACTCAAATCGATGACTCTATTCTTAGTTATCGGCTGTCAGATACCGAGAGGATATGTAACATACTTCTTGAAGATAAATTGATTATGATATTGATTTGGATGCAATGAGATCACCTTCAAAGATGAGATAGCTTCTCCATATTCAAAAGAAATTCTTCTTTTGGAGATTTGCTCTGTGCAATATGTTTTTACAGTGTAATTGCTAATGTATTTTGTGCATAATGTATCAAATAGTTGAATGCTGAAGCTCATTTGTCGTATGCAGAAACCAAAAAATTGGAGATTGGCTTGCCAAACCACTGTTGGAACACCTGATTCGACAGGGCTGGTCCGTGTGTCTGTGTGTATATCTATATATTCTATCATACAGCAATTTTTTGTTTCAACGAAACTAAATTGAAATGTTTGATATTTGATGCAGGTTGTCATCCAGCAATTGCCTGAGTGGAAAGGACATGAATGGAAATACGAAAAAATACCGACTTCAGAGTTGCCACAATGACAATTTATTGTGAGTTATTAATTGTAAATCATTAACAGTTGTTTGAAATCTTAGTACTGCGACGGTGAGAGATCATCTTATACCAATGTTTAGAAGAAGACCTGCAGTACTGATTGCAATTAAAGCTTGAAAATAACTAGTAAAATGAAGCATAGCAACAAGTATATATGGCAAAAATGAGAATATAAACTGGAAGACAAAAATTTGACCATTGATTTCAAACTTGAAAGACAAGGGGAATACTTAGTACTGTGCTGGCTGGGAAACCATAGTTTAATGGAAGGTTCAAGGAAGTTTCAGGATAAGTTTAAGGATAGTTGTATCAGCATACACACAATTCAATACATCTGCACAGCTTCCAAATTTCCAATGAAAGTAGCTAGATCAATCCAAATGCAGGTAAATACATTAGAATTGAAAAGGTCTTTGTTTTCTGTACTTATCCAAAATTGAACAGACTGTCCTCCTACCAATGTCCATCATCTTCCAGTCCCATCATTCTTTTACAATTATTTTTAATATAAGTATCTACCATTCATGAAAAGGACCATACCCCAATAATCATCTGTGTTAAAAAAGCTCTTCTAACTTCAAAATTCTTCTGTCTTCGATCCCATAACATAATGTCGATCAGCTTCCATTTTCAATCCTCCCATTGTTCTCTTCTCTCAGATTTTCCAAGTCCCTTTCATTTCTAAATCCAAGTTCACTCAAGTCTTGTTTTGCCATTAAGTTTCTGCAGAAGACCAATGAAAGATTATTGGGATTAAGATATATAGAAATTCTTTTGAGCTTGATGCATATAAGTAAGCAATTCATCAAACATTCTCTAATTCAGCAGTGCCCAAATAGTGCCTTTGTTGTTTCTTTCCCAGTGAACCAAACTATGCATTGATTGGGCATTCCCGTCCAAACAACTTTTAAGGGATTAAGGTTATATTGGACGATGTTGTGAATGGCACAGTAGTAGGGAAAACCACAGAAATCACTAATTTCTGGAAGAAAGATTCAAAGTTTTGAGAAGATACTGTCAACTACCAAATATATCATCTAAGGTGAATCGTAATTTGTTTTGCACACAAAAAGACAATTTAAGCCATCCTTGCATTTATCTCAACCTCTCAAATTGCTATCAAAACAATTAACAAATACATGAACAATGTTTGATCCTAAGGTAATTAATCTCCTTAAACAGCCACACAAGCCGTTGGCAAATAAAATTAACTCCAACAAGATCTATAAATCATCTCTAAACTGCTTATGAAACTAATCTATTTCAGCTCTAGAACTTAGCAAAGACAGCCGTGAGTTGCGAAAACAAACAAGACATGATTTCATAACAATAATTACGATAAAAAAAGTACAACCTTTAGCGAAGCACTATATTGTTCTCCTACTAGCAGCATGTTCTATAACATAACAAGCTAAAATTGAACTTTAATCCAATTAGCAACCACAAGCTGATTTGCAAAATCTGAATAAGATTAAATAAAACTCACTTCGCCATACGGCATTCAAGATACTTCTTCGAGAAGATCCGACAGTTTTCAGATTGGTGCCCAGAAGATTTAAGGCAACCGATGTAATCTTTCTTCTCCTAAAATACAGAATAACAATGTTAAGACTAAGTAACTAAGCAAACCTAAGCTAAAATTCATTACTTTATTCATCCGAGAAAACCAAAAAGGAAGGAAAATACCAGATCACATTGATGCATATGATCTAAAGGGAAGACTCCTTTCTCAGGAGGAACGGGTCTCGCTCCCCTGTTACCACCAAATGCTCCACCTGCCAAAAATATTTGGTCTTTTATTTAATTTACTGCTAAAGCTCGCTAAATTTTTATTTTTATTTTTTTTACTAAATAAGTTATCTACTAAAATCAAGACTGCATTTTTTATTGTTGGTTCAAGTGCAGTCCCATAAGGAAACATGTGAAGCAATAACAGAAAATGGAAAAAAATAAATCATGGGTGGAGTTACCTGCGCTCATTTGATAAGGGTTTTAGTTGCTTTCGCTTACTGAGTTGGCTTTGCTGATCTGCTTTAAAATTCTCGCAATTATCGGAGCTGTTTTCCAGTAAGTGAAGACTAGAAGCTAGAGATAGCGCGTGCCCGGCAGAGAGATTGGGGACAAGAGAGATGTTTGTTTGTTGGCGGGAGCGACGGCGGTGGCCGCAGCTTTCGGGATTTCCTTTGCAATTGGAGTCCCTTTTTTTTTTTTCTCTTCTCCTCCTTCCCGAGTGGTTTTTGAGGTGCGAGTGGGAGACCGTGACAGGGGAAGGGCAGATTTCAAGGGGGTCATTGTAATTTCAAGTTTATTAAAGGTTAAATTTGTAATTTAACCTAAAATGCAAAATTTTCTGCGGAATTTCTTTGTGACCATCTCAAAACAAGAATTTTCTTTTCTTTGTTTTAAAAATTTAAGTTATGATGATGATCTATCAAAGGTGTATGGAAATTAGAACATAACTCAAAAATCGACAGATATATAACCATAAAAGACTCAAGAAATAAAAATTATAATCTCTACACCAAGTTTATGAATAAGACTCGTTTTCTTCTATAACGGATAAAAGAGTCTTTACCACTCGACTAATGACTGAGTTGGCCTAAACAATAAACCTTTGCTTGATGATTCTTGAAAATGATAATCTAGTATGAAAAGCTTCCCTTACTAAAGAATTTCGAGAACTGATCAACTTCAAAATTGTAAAAATCAAAATAGAGATTTTTTTTTTCTTGCAACAAGAATGTTTAAGAACAAGGACTGGTTGCAAAGAGTCAAAAAGTACCAACATAAAAAGTGGATCAAATGCCTATCAAATTCAAGACCGCACACGAGGGGCAAGAGGAATAGATGCTTGATCTTCTGCCAAAAGTCCTATCCTAGAAGTTATAAACCATAAAGAATAGTTATAATACAAATGTTAATGAGTGAACGCATTCCATAAAAAGGGAAGAATATACAGTTTCGATGGATCGATTGAATATTTTTAATACATATGAAGATTGGCTGGCTGTCGACTCTAGCCTAAGTGAATGAATCTTCACCCTTTTGTATTCTTTAAGCCAAAAAGAAAAAGAAAAAATCTGTGTATATAAGATAAAATTTGTTGCCGGCCTCTTGCATCCACAGATGGATGCAGGCAACGAAATTGCAGAAACCTATTCTGTCCATTGCCGTACTTGTATAACTCTTCTATTAACATAAAATCTGTACTTGGAGTTCAAAGCATAAATAGGAAGCTACACTGGCGATGTGCTCGGAGACGAAGAAGTGGTTGAACTTAGCCGATGTGCATTTGGATGCTGAATTATTACTAAGACAGACTCTTTTGAGCTTTTGTCATGAGAACGAGATGTCGGCTACATCAGCACAAAAAAGCGAGTAAATAGACGTGTTGACTGATGTACTGGTTTTGGAGGTTAATAAAAGTTGATGGAACTTGAAAACAGCTACATTAATCAATTCACTGAAACAAGCTTGAGTTTAAAATGCTTACCACACCAATGTGCCACTCGTGACGACTAAAATCTTTGAACGCTGCTGCGTCCATTTCCTGCAGTTAGAAGAATCAGCATTATAAAACTGAATGCCACAGTCCCCTTTTTTTTTTCCTTTTCTAATCTCCTGCAGGTTAAAGTGTCTTGCATGTATGTTTATGCCATGTAAATAAAATCAAACTCGGAGCAGAGAATAATAGCCCAAGTAAAGCTCCTAAAGGGTTTGATAGAATATCTTTTTGAAGAGGTCAAATGTGAACATGAAACTTACAATACTATAGATGGGAGGCACCATTGTATCCCCTTTAGACTTTGTAGTTGGCATAACAGAGAAACGGGGTGCCAGGTCTTGTGACCTAAATGTCCACCTGACAGAAGCCACCAAAAAAGCAGTTACCGCATTGAAAGAAGAATGGCAAATCAAGGAATATGTAATGATTTCTTGTAATTTTGAACTAGTCCAAGAATCCACATAATTTTAAAAACTACATGTGCCTTAGGAACAAAAACTCACGTAATTGAGTTACAGAAACATACCCAATGTACAGAAAAATGCAGAATTGCGCCCATTCTCGAACTAACAGGCGAAGCCAGTAATTTTCAGAAGAGTCATCCACATTAAGGTATATCTGGCATTCAAATAATTAAAAAATCTCAAAATTCATGTCCCCATTTGTTGCATCCAAACCTATAACTTTAGAAAAGAGGGTGAAACCAATAAATTCCTACCACAGTTTCTGCCATAGCTACTATCTGCATTGCTCCCTGAAATTTTCTGCACAATTCAAGAGAAACAAGCACATCAAGTTCAACAAATTATTCTCCTTGCATTTCTTTGGTAGAGAGTGGACTATTTACAGATAAGAATTTATGTTGTCAACATATTCAAACATTTCAGAACACATACTTGAACATAATATACTTTGTATATACAGCATCATGCATTGCCTGAACATCCTCATCCTCTATGAAAGCCAATTGTTCTCGCAACACAGCGAGATTTTGAGAAATATGGTGGAAAATCACATAGAAAGAAATGAAATAATTAAGCAGAAGCAGAACCTGCACAGCAGAAAATTTAAGGAATCGGTACGCTGTCTTAAGGAGATAGTTTAATGCTACTGAGAAGTTCATAAAATCAGAAAAATGTCGGAGATTGATGCCATTTTGACAGCCTAATGTATTAAGTAAATAAGAAACTCACTGTGAAGTAAGGTACAGAAGCTCTGTACCCAACAAGAGTCAAGTAAAAGACACACCCAAGTGCAGCTGTAGAGCGGCGCTCGGTTACTGATAGACGCTCACACATAATGCAGTAACCATGAGAGATTAACAAGAATGACACAAAAGAAGCTGTCTGAAAGAGTATTCCAGTAACATACACACCAAAGGACATCCACAGAGAGCATATCTGAAGATGAAAACATGAATACCTGCAAGAACGATGGCTCAAATTTAAACAATCGTTTTCCAAGAAAAGAAAAAAAAAAGTTTAGATAGCTAGAATTTGGAGAAGATAGAAACAAAAGCACTCATTCTCTCAAAACTGTTAACTTCACAACTCTCCACCTTCTGTTTTATAAAACACTCATTTTTTTTCCCCAATCACATCACATATACAAAAAATGTTGGATTATTATACCCACTTTGTTAATATATGGTTCAATAGATACTTTCAAGATGTTGTATGGAATACAACCACACATAATCTCATTAAAAGCATAGGAGTTTACCATTAGTTACCCATTTAACATGACAAGTCATGACTATGTATAATTAAACAGGTTCCAAAATATTTAACCTCCTCCATTTGATAAACTATGTATGCTCAAAATACATCTACATATTTTATGATTCCCATAGGGACCTCGCAATTCAATTAGACAATTGAACATCATACCCCAAATATAGTATTCTTTGAACCCTAAGAAATTACAGTCCTCTTCTGGTTATACATATCACCCTCCTCTAAAAGAAATGCAACACATTTGATCTTAACTCTACTAAAAAGGCAGACCACAGTGAAGAAATCAAAACAGCTGAAGAAGACAAACAATATAAACGCACAACTGTCTAAGAATTCACGCAACGTCTGTGATGAGTAAGCGCAAGCCATAAGATTGCCCAAAATGCTATAGCCAATTGCAGTTTCTTTTTGTTTGGACAATAGACATTATTATTATACACTTCAGTTGTCTATAGTTATTATTTGCTTAGGTTACAGAACATACCAGAACAGGAAGGATAGAGTAAGCTGCAATGCTTTAATCAACGGAACAGACGCCAGCGTCCACTGCAAATTATTTGCCTGCTCTAGTATAACAATAACACAATTCAAGACGTATCAACAAATGCAAAAGCCAAACCATTCAAGACGTATCAACCAATGCAAAAGCCAAACCAGTCAAATCATCATCTAAAAGAATAACACAAGTTCACAAAACTCAACGATCCCATAATACGCATAATCACAATAAAGGAAAACAAACCCATAAATTAAAAAAAAAAAAATCATTTTTAACTCTCACAGTAAGATCACAAGCCAAAAAGCTAACAAATTAAACACTGAACAAAGAAACCAATACCAACCCATCTAATCAAATCACTCTAAATTACGAAAAAAAATTACTTTTCAGATAAAATCAAATATAATCACCCGAAAATGGCGGTTTTTGTATGTGTTAATGGTCCAAGAACAAGCAGAGAGGAACCAGATCGACAAGAAAGCCAAGTACAGCGAAGGGAGCGGTCGAAACGACTCATCAAGCCCGACATGAACAGTTTTTGGTTCCATTTCGACGCTTAAGAAGCTCAAGCTTCGTAAATTTTAATGAATTTAAACAAGCGTTAGTTTCAGTTTTTCAAGCAGTTGCAGTTTCTGTTCTTTATATACGAGGGAAGCTCTGAGCGTGGGGTTTCTCTTTATTTTTATTTTATTTTATTTTTCAAAAATTGAATTTTTTTTTTTGGTTAATTTATTCAACAACTGTTCGAATAATTAATAAATGTATATTTGGTCAATGAGTTTCATATTTAAAACAAAAATTACAATAAAGTTATCAGGAATTATTATAAGGGTAAGGATTATTACTTACCTTATTTTTATGTGTATTCTACAAATAATGTTTGAAATTCTAACATTTGAGTGCCAACTTTAATTTCAATATTACTTATCACTTATTTATTATATGATAAATATAAAATTATTTATCATTCTATTATATCATTCAGTAGATGAATGCTACACCAATATTATTTATTTTTTAAAAAAAAAGTGTGATAGTATACCGTTATAATAAAATACACACGGGTAAAGATTATTAAAATGTTAATACAATGAGATGAATACTAAAAAATATGGATTTAATATGTTCATTTAAATATTGAAAGTATTACGAATATAATGAAAAAATTTCCTAACTATTGGTGCCTATTTAATATTTATGATATTTTTGGATCAGAAAATGAAAATTGAATGTAAAGAAGATGGGCCATGTTTGGAGGAAATGAAGTTAGTGGATAAAAATGCATGACGCTATCACACAACAAAACCACTTTTCAAGGTCCTCATAATTAGGCCTCAATTCGGGTGGATTAACTCAAATCATCAAAAGCTCGTTGAATTTGCTACGAGTCTTTGTTTATTGTAATTTCATTTGGCCTGCGTTTCATGGAAGTATTAGTTGTTTAAACGCCAACCACATTCGGGGCACAACGTGGAATCCACACACACACACCATTGTGAGGAGTTTTTTTTTTTTTTTTTTTTATAGTTTTCATTAATATATGTGATTTACATGACTCTTTGGGAGCCTTTCAATGGGATTGCCATTGATTTCATAAAAAACAATTGATATAAACCATCAACTTTTCCCCATACCTTGCAAATTTCTTTCAAAATTGGGTGGGTTGGTTATCAATTTGAATAAAATGAGTAAATGACAATACCTGGGAAAGGATGTGGTTTTAAAATTTGGTATGCATATGACCAACAACCAAGCTAGTTTAGGCAACTGGCTTTGACATTCTTAAAGGCTTAACACATTAAAGCCTCATTAAGAAAGGAATATTTGGGCAGCTAGGATTTTATGTGGCATGTTAGATTAAGTTATACATATAGAGTCATCACAACATGTAACGTTTAGGTGAACAAACTCACTAACAGAGCTAGATTCCTTCTATCCCACTCCATTTGGGAAACAAGACGATATAGATCGATGATCAATTGATCATAATCGGTACATGTTTTGCTAGTAATTGACTGGAAACTGGGGTTTATTTTCCTCTTATGCGATTATGCATGCATGCAATATATCGACCATTCATTTATGGATATTTGTTGCGAGAATGAGACAACGCAAAATGTAACCGACGACTAAAGATGACAAAATTTTGCTTGGGGTTACTCCAGGCCAGGCTGATCCGTCCCATTCAGGTCAAGATTCAAGCACGCTTTTGTGTTTCTAAAAACTAATCAAGTTGGGATCAAACCTTCCTATCTTTTTGTTTCGAATCAACTCCATTGATGACAATCACGACTTGCTACCAGATGATAAAATTTTTCTGTTGGACCACAGTGACCTGTCTCGTTCAAGCCCAGTTTGAGTCTTTATATTTCTGTGTGTCAGTGTAACTGAGAGATCAATTAAAGTAAGATCAAGATCATCTTTTTTCCTTTTCTGGAATATTTATAATTAGGACAAACTTATGGTACCACAGTTGTATGGTACCATAGCTAGATCCAACTATTAGATCTAGTCAACAGTTGTCACCAGAGTTAGATCCAATGGCTGAATCCAACTGTGGTACCACACAACTGTGGCACCATAGCTGGACCCAATTAATTAATTGTGATTTTTGTTTTTGTTTTTTGCCATTTTTTTCATGCTAGCTAGTTGCACCCTACTTGTGACAAGTGACAACGGTCACAGGAGTTGAGAACTTTTTTTTTGAGAAGAAAATCTCAGTTGAACTGGAAAGTCATTTGTCCAAATTCCAGGATTTTCAAATTCTAAAAAGCTGTAATTTGGGCTATTGTTGTGGGATGACAAAAGTAAGTTTCATCTGGCATATCCCAATAAAATTGGGCTGAATGGACCGGCGTTTTACAAATTCATGTGCTTGTGGAAAATGAAACAGAGACACCCACATGCATCAAGTGATCAAAGTTCATAATTTTGAAGTGCATGAACTCTTTTGAGTTCCCTCAACTTCATTTTCAACTCAAAAAGTCACAAAAGGTTACCGAATGCATTGTAACAAAAAGCCACTTATGGAGTCAAATTTCTAATTATCAATATTTTGGCTGTGCTCTTTAAATTAAAGTTGGTGCATGCATTTATAAAACTATTTTTTTAAAAAAAAAATAGAATAGAGTTTTATTTATTTATTTATTACTTACACGTCTTTTATAATCTCCTTTAAAAAAAAAGATCATATTAATAAGAGGGAATGACTGTGGTGTCCCTTTGAAAAGTTATGCCTGACGTAATATTTAATGATATACATCAAATTTGTAACCTAAAACTTAAAACTTGTAATGAGACTGCTGCTACAAACTTGAGTTGCAACATCAGACTTTTATATTTTACATGGCAAACGGCTCAGAAATCCTGAATGTGAATATTCACTTTTTGCTTTTGAACCAAAAAAAAAAAAAAAAATCCCTCTTTTCTACTTTCTAGATTGATTATCTTTTGGGTTTTTTTTTTTTTTTTAATGCTACTATCTTTATTTAAATTTTCTTCTTAGTTTTGACTCCATTGTCACAACTAACGGCAACTAGGAAGTGGCGTATACTGCAAAAAGATGCAAATATAAAACTTTTAAAAAGCAAATTACTTCAATTAGCGGCCAGTTCAATCATGAGTAAATTCACATCACCATATTTTAATAATCTCACAATGGGATGTTGGAAAAGAAATTAAAAAAGTTAAAAGAAAAAATCCAAAGGATATTTTCACCTTTTGATTTTTCCAAAAGTTACACCCCCCCAATTATTTTGATAGCCGTGTAAGGGTGACCAATAATTTATAGCGTAAGAACAGTCCATTTCTGAGAAAAATTACAAGCAAATTGTTGTACTTTTAACATCACTTAATTAACACCCTTTTGTTTTCACATACTGCGTGCGAAGACTCTGAAAAATATATGTACGTGAGGGTGTTCATATTTGATAGCTTCAACTTTTTTAGCTTTGGAGTTAGTGAGACGTGACTTGATATTGAGCCGCATTTGAAATATGGGTCCTAAAAAAATATATATATTAAAGCGTGTTTGAAAAATAATGAATTTACAAAATATCTCTTGATATTGTTTTTGTCAATTGTATGTTTGTTCATTCAATTTTCTCTCATTTTTTTTTAAAAAAAATGTAGCTAACTTGGTCCAAATTTAGAAAACAAATGAATATATAGATAAATTTCTTTCCGAATATATAATCCGACCTTCCGACGTAATTGATTGAGGAAACATAGTTTTTTTTTTTTCATTTCTCTTTTGTTTTTTTAATTCCCCCTCTAGGGTATTGTTTGGTCAATTGGTGATTCTAGTCAATTATAAGGTCTAAAAATATCACAGATATTTTAAAATGAGAAGAGAGAATGAAACTTCGAGAGATCATAAAATATTTTTTCTGATCCCACAAAATTAAAAAATTAAGATATGATAATGTTGTGGAACTGTAACATACACAATACAAAACAACATTGCACTTTAATTATTTCATTGAGGTGAATGAAAACAAGATCCTACATTGTGCTCTGGACTGGTCTTACGATATGAAAAGATTGTGTTGTGTTGAAATCAATGCTATTCTTGTGCTCTGGGCCAGATACAGTCATTTACAATGTGCCCATACTCTTATTTATTTTAAATCTCTTTTAAATTTCTCACTCTCTATCTTTTTATTTTCTTATTGTGAAAAAACAAGAAAATAGAACTCTAGTTTTGTGGGTAAATTTAATAAATAAGCCCCATACATATTTTGAGTAGATTAGGCATCTCAAACTTTCTATCTTAAATTTCATCACAAAATAATATGTAATTCATTAATTAGTTAGTAATTCTTTACGAGATCTAAGTATATATATATTTTTTTTGTGACCACGAGGTATTTTGGGGAGGGTCCTAACTGTGGGAGACACCTTTAACCCCGTACCACAATCCAGACTAAAAGTCCTCGCTCGAACCGAGAGGCACATGTTCTCTCAAACAATTAATGAATGTTACGTCATTTATGACAACTTTTTAGAAAAAAAAAATTGGAATATATAGCACTACTCGGTAAGGGTAATATATATATACACTTTATTGAAAGGGATTTTGAATTTTTCTGCTTCTAAATCTATGTACAAAGTTGTCAAAAATATATATATATTTAAAGCATGTTTTGTGATGCCTCTTGGTTAATAAATTTCCTTTTTAAAATTGTTTAATCTTTTAATTGAAGAGCTTAATTTTCATGATTCACGCATATATAAAAGAAGGCAATTCAGTGGATGGCGGTCTAAAACTAAGAGCTAACTGATGCTAATTGTATTTGGGGCATAGGATGGTCCCCGAAATAGAATTCGGAAAGCTTTGCTTTGAAAGCAATTGATCTTTAAATTGTATTCATTTTTTTTTTTTTCATTTAGTAACCTTTTTGACTCTCGTACAAAAAGAAGAAGAAGAAGATGATGATGATGATGATGATGATGATAAAAGATTAAAGGATGGGAGAAGGCTAACATTTGTCCAATCAGAGGCTATCATAAAATTCAACACAACCGTTACGTGCATTGGCTAATTAAGCAATTCAAAATCAACTTATCTTATATATATCTCATTTTGAATGATGGCCCTAAAATTTCCAAGCTAAAAGCAGGAAAAACAAAAAAAAGTTTCAATTATAAAATGTGTTTGCCGGTATGGACTTTGGAATGGAACTCCCACTAAAATTAAGCAATAATTGCTATAATAAAGATGGCATTGATCAAGATAAAGTAAATAGGATTATCTTTCATAAAAAACAGACAAATGAACAATCCTCAACGGACAAATATAATAACAAAGACATATACATGGTGTGGACACGAGAAAGAGAATGGTTTTTAAATTTTAGTTGAACGTTTGTTCGATATAATTTATATCTTGTGGAGACCATGGTCCCAAAGAAAAATGTCCCATTAATCAAAGTATCCAACCTTCTATTGTCTTTTTTGCTTTATTTTTTTCTTAATTATTATTATTATTACTATTTTTTTTATTAACTTTGCTATATGGGGTATGCTGTATACTGTAGAAGCATCTTAGAATAGTGTCTGATTTTTTTAATCTTAAAAACTAGGGTAATAGTTAAACTAATCTAAAAAGTTTCATCAGATAGGTTTTTTTTTGTTAAATTAGCAATTGATTTATTTATCCATATAAAAACATAAGTATATCCAGAATTTAGTTGATTACAATTTTCAATATTTTTCTTCTCTCTCTTATTTTCTTTCACTTTCCTTCGTTTTCTCACTTGCCAAACACCCACTATGACAATACAGTTTTTAGATTTGTTTCATTTGGAGCAGAATTCGTCTCATTGAGTGTAACTAAATTATGTTATGAAATTAGATATATTTGTGTCTACAAACATTGAAAGCAACAATTTATTGCTGAAAATTCCACGTGGAGCCCTTTGGCTCTTTATCCACAAAAAAAATTTTAATTTTCATTTTCAATTTCAAGTCTCAACTACTCAAACGTCAAATCCCCTTTAATTATTAATCCGGTTCGAACCACAATTCACGAGTGGCATTTGGGCAAAATTAATCGTCCTTCATCCGATCGCCAAAACTTTACATCACACACAGCAAGTATATGCACAAAACAAGTAAACGACCTATCAAAAAAAAAAAAGAAGGCGACCTGGTATTGTTTTTCCTTTGCATGGGAAGATCACGAGCTTCCCAAAACAAATAAAACAAAGGCGTGGGTTACATTGAACAATGAGATGAATTCTCAATACTAATCAAGTTTAAAACACCTAATTGTTTGATGTAATAGGTGACTCGTAAGTGAGAAATCAAGAAAAAAGTAGAGAAAAATAAGAGCTGACGTGACGAGAGCGGGCTTCGGTTGAATAAAGCATCATTAGGGAGCGACGCGTAATATTTTCATTAATTATTTTTACTTTTTAGTTAATTCTTTTACGTCAAGTAAACGGTCAATTAAGTTTGTATAAGAATATTGTTTGTGGTTGTATCATTATCGAAAGAAGTTGTTAATAATGTGAAAAATATTTAAAATCAAACCACAGATATTCTATTCCTAAGGACGAGGTTGCCTTTTTTTTTTTTTTTTGTTAAAGAAAAGAACTGAAATAAGGATATGACTCATCGGTGGATTTTTTTTTTCTTTTTCCTTCTTCCTTATGAAACGAAAAAGCAGTGTTTTTGACTTTCACTTAAATGCAAAAAAGAACTAAATAAACATGTAAAAGCAATTTCAGCATTATTCATTCTAAAACATACACGTACTCGTACCATCTCGCTTTATGCTTTTGTTCTTTTTCCGCAAACACAGTTGTACTTCTACGATTAAACACACACACACACACACACACACGCGCACACACACACACTTTGGTTTTTTTTTTCTATTTATTTATTTATTTTAATTAAAACTCTCTGTTAGTGAGTATTTGTCAACAGTGAAAACAAACGAAACGAATGGTAGGTTAGGCGTCACTGTGACAAGAAATTAAAGGAGCGTATTCTCCTTCACTCTTCCCTACAAAAACCCTCCCATTACTCTTCTTCCTCTACATAACTCTCTCTCTCTCCTCTCTCTCCTTCTCTTAAACAAATTTAAATGGCCTCATCATCAGAATTATCAAACATTTCATCAGAAGAAGCTGAAAGTGCCAGCACTAACTCATCCACTAATGACTCACTGTCGCAGCAGCGCAGCAGTAGTGATACCGGATGTCGTTCTGAAAACCATCCTGGAAGTTCCAGGCCTAAAAGAAAAAGAGAGAGCGAGTCCGGGACCAAGCACCCGGTCTACAGAGGAGTAAGAATGAGAAGCTGGGGCAAATGGGTGTCCGAAATTCGCGAGCCGAGGAAAAAATCTCGGATTTGGCTCGGTACCTTCCGTACTCCGGAAATGGCAGCACGTGCTCATGATGTAGCGGCTCTCAGCATCAAAGGCGACTCGGCCGTGCTCAACTTTCCCGAGCTTGTTGAAGTACTGCCGAGGCCGGTCTCTTTGCTGCCGCGGGACATTCAAACTGCGGCCACCAAGGCAGCTTCCATGATCATTGATCCTTCCTCATCGACATCCGACGAAGTTTCCGCGCAGCCTCAACAGGACGAGCAGGCCGAGTTGGGGGAGATTGTTCAGTTGCCTAACATCGAAGGAAGCTTTGATTTTGACTCGGCAGAGTCACACAACGAGTTGAATATTCCTATCCATGATGATTTGTTCGATGGGTGGATTTACCCACCAGTCGTACAGGATTTTGTTGCAGAATTTCCAGAGCATATTTTGGCTGCCGAGTCTTTGATTCCAGGCGACTTTGAAGCTTCCTCAGTGTGGGATTAATTGCTTAATTAATTAAAATGCAGGTGTGATTTTTCAATTTTTTTTGGGTTTATTTAATAAATTAATTAGTTGTTTGCTACTCTGTAATATATATAATTCACACACTTTACTTTAGTGCTAGTATATTATATACATAGTCTCTCTTTTTTTTTTTTTTTTTAAAATGTACAAACCACTAGCCAGATAGCAGATTGTACAACCTGCTGATTGAAAAAAGAAAAAAACTGTTGAATATTATTATTGTAATAATTATTATAATAATATTGAGAGAGCACAGCCTCTACCTATTACTGCAACCATTGTTTTATAGTTGTATGTTATTCTTATAATTACTGATTCAGTAGAACTTCCAAATAGAAATACTCTATATCCGATCAAAATTAATGTTATACTTAATTGGGGTTACCGTTAATTATTGAAAAAAAAAAGTTAAACCGGACCGAGACTGTTATTGATTGATTGATTGAAAAAAAAAGTTGGGAAAAAACATATTAACCCTCGGCTATTACCGTAATTTTTGTTAATGTATCAGAATCTTTATCATTTTTGTACTATTGCTATTATTATTATTATTATTATTATTCCTTTGTAGCGATCATTGATGAGAACAAAATTGCTGAATACGCTGAAGCTTGGGACGTTGCTGATGAAAAATATATGACATGTGCAAAATGAACCGTTGCAAAGTTTTTGAACTGGAGAGCGACACGAAGGAAGAAAAAAGCACATCAAACGCGACAAATTTAAATAAAATGCAAACACTTAGATGGCAATAAAAGCAAACTACTTTTCCCGAGAAATTTGAAATTTTTTTTTTTTTTCATAACCAACGGAGAGGAGATTTCTTAGAAGATTCCCCCATATATATATATATATATATATATATATATAAGCACATAGTTACCTTTTCCACCTCTGAAGACCATAAGCCCCAGTTGGTAATTTCCAAAAACGTTCTCATAGAAAAAAAATTGAAAAAAAAAAAAGAATCAAAGAAGGATTCTTTTCCCATATAATAACGAGATCAATACTATTTCTGATTATTGTATTAAAAGTATCCGTTAACTATTGGCTAATCCATTGTATTATATTTTTTTAGGGAGAAAATATACTTTATACAGAAAAATATAAACAAAAGTAATTGGGAAAATGACCTTCAAAACATCTTCCTAATTAAGGACATGGAAAACAAAACCCTTTTGGCAAACACTGTCTCAGTAGCTCTAATATCCAAACGATATCTTACTTAAGGGTTATTAAGTTGAATTTTAAAATATTCTTTCACAAATTTAGTCAAAAAAAAAAAAATGTATTGTTTGATTGAATGTACAAGAAGATTTTAAATTTTGAATCAATCAAACCTTAGGTCACCTCGTCACAAAAGTGACATAAGCTCTGTGTTCATCGTGATCCATGTGGGAAGTGAACTGTGGCCACCAATCAACCTTTGGAGTGTCCACAGCATTTAATGGAGGCTCATTATTTTTTCCCAAATGAGCCTTTTTTTTTCCTTTCTTTTCCCAATTTGTTAATCATATCATGTTTCAAAAAGAAAAAAAAAAGCCAATCATATTGCACGGAACCTAAACAAAATCAATAAAGTTGACGAAAATTGTATTTACCTTCGACATTTCATATGATCAGCCATAATCAATCATATCTATTACATTTTAATACATAATTTGAACTCAAAACGTCTGATTTGAAGGTTACTGTTACTACATCATCTCTTAAGTCTCGACCACACACCACTGAGCTTAAATTTGTTGATCACGAGTCACCGTCACGAAGCATAGCCCTAAAATTTGGGTTTACTTTTATGGAGACAGTGAGCCATTATTGAGTAATTGACATTTATGGACGTGACTTCTCCTGTAGGTGGGTCGAAAATGACACACTAATTTATAATTACAAAATATCGGCTCCTACACGGTATAATATTATCGTTTTGGGGTCTGAGTTTGTATGATTTTGTTTTTTGAATCCACTAAAAAAGTCTCTACTGTTTGAAACATGAACTGATTAACCATACAAACGTAATCAACATTTCTAGCCATGTGATGTAGAATTTGTGACGCTCTCGCCCTTGCCCTTGCGTGTTCCGCTCTGAATTGAACATAATTTCTCCTTGTGTCGATCGCCCGCCTCACTGTTGTTCGAAAATTCTGCCGCATAGCCCGCAGTTACGCAGTCAATTCTTTTGTAATCTATCAAGTTGCTAATTAACTTGAGGTTGGTTTTGTTTAATTGTTTTCACCTTCCATAAAATAATCATAACAAGAATACTAGTCTTTGTTTACATTTGTTATATATAGACGTTTACAATTGTAGTCTTTGTTTATAACTTTACATAATAATAATAATAATAATAATAACGAGGGAAATTATCAGCTATATACCCTTAAATGACACTCGTATCAAACGTGTGTGAATACTTTTTAAGTGTATCACTTGTATATCCTAAGTTGACAAAACATTTATGCCGTCCACCAATTCGTTAACTTTCATTTGCAAGCGCTGGCATCATAAGGGTAATTTAGTCTTTTAAGATTGACGAAACTTTGATTTTAAAAAAACGACATGTCATCCTATTTACCTAGTAAAACATGACATGTCATATGATATATATTGATAGAAATGACATGTCATCCTATTTAGCAAATAATTATTAATAATTGCTAAAAAAACTACTTTACAACCGAATCTACTCCTCTAAAATTTAACTTAAATTTTTGAAGATCTACTCCTCCAAGCTCCAACTGGAAATTTTTACGGTATAATAGATATAATTGTAAATAGGGTTAATTTTGTCCTGCCCCCAACTGTTTCAACATTTTTCGCCACACACCCATATGTTTCGAAAATACTCACTCCACACCCAATTCCGTTAATTTGACCGTTATGTTTAACGGAGCTATTTGAAATTTAAGTAAATGTCCAAAATACCCCTTATCTTGAATTAGAGAAAAATAAAATGAGATAAAATATTAATTTAATAATTAATGTTTACATTAAAAAAATTTATTTAAAGGTAATTAATAATAATTTCATCAATTAAATTATCAAATAAATTTAATTTATCATCATCAAATAATATTTAGGATATGAATTTCCAAATTTGCCCTTTGACCGTTAGAATAAACGGTCAAATTAACGGAATTGGGTGTGGAGTGAGTATTTTCGAAACATATGGGTGTGTGGTGAAATATGTTGAAACAGTTGGGTGCAGGACAAAATTATCCCTTGTAAATAATATGTTGTTAATAATTTTTTATGGTATAATATGAATATTTTTAATGGATAATTGTTAATAATATGTACCATTAATAATTTATTTTTTAATAAAAAATGTATTTGTTAATAAAAAAATAAAAAAATTATGTATTGAAAATTTACGTTAATTTTTTGGGTAAATTTTTCTTTTTACCTCATTTTGAGTTTCAAGGGCAAAATAGTCAATTTGCTACAATTATGTTAACTTTCTAACGGAATTTAACGGATTAGTGGACGGCATAAGTGTTTTGTCAACTTAAGGTATACGAGTGATACACTTGAAAAGTGTTCACACACGTTTGATACGAGTGTCATTTAATGATATATAACTGATAATTTGCCTAATAATAATAACAACCACAATAACTTCTATGACCCACTAGGCACTAGCTATGACTATATATATATTGGTGAAATCAATAAATGTTAATTATTCAATTCAAAAGGGCGAGCTTTTATTATATAGTGTAGTTCTCCTAGTCCGAATGGACCGAATCCAAGTGTATGGGGATTATGCGGGGTGCTTGGTTTTGTTGGGAGGTAACAAATAAAAATTTAATCCATGCACCAACCGAGCCGATCAAATCTGTTAGCTAAATATTAATTGAATTTTTCGGTCAAATTCAATAAAACCATTGGGAAACGATCAAAATGTATTCAAATAGCTATTAATAAAAAAAATCATTTACCAACTAATGATTTGTCTTTTCCATCCGCAGCTAAATCGTGATTTAATTGAAAGCAGCTCTCGATTACGGCGAGCAAAGCAAGTTTAGCTTTATGCGTTCATCGCTTCCTGTGAGTTGCATACTTTCATTAATGTTCAATCAGAAGCAATCGAGTATTAATGATTAAAAATTGTGAGATTCATAATCTAGTTTCTTCGTAATGATTTGAAATCATCTGGACTCAAATGAATAAATCAAATCGACTCGACCCCATTTGTTGAATTTGCCTTTGGCTGCTTTGAGCTTCGAGGATTGCAAATCTAAAATATTCACATTAATGATTTATTGGAGTGGTTTTTAAGTAGTTATGTTTAATTGACCATCTATTCTTAAATTCTTTAAAAAAAATAATAAAAAATGAAAAAATCCCACTCCCAACCATAAAATAACAAAAAAAAACTTTGAATTTTCACTGTATACAAAAATCCAAATTATTCACCAGTAGCAATGTAGCAATTGAGAATTTCTTTTACACTTCATACTCTTGCCTTTATGAGTTCGATGATGGAATAATTACTCTAATCATTCTCATAAAAAGTCTTACAGTTAGCTGTTTCATTGCAATGGGGACACTCTTAATTATTAAATGTTATAATTGATCCAAAATTATTCTTATTAATTAATAAAATATATAATCTGAGTTTTGGTTGTTAAGATGGTTTAATCCTTGGCCTGTGATTCTAAAGCTACTATAATTGATTAGCTAGAATTAGACTATTGGTGACTTCCATTTTAGGCTTACTAGGATTTTGGAAGTTGTGATATGACATTTTGTATAATTATTTTTGGTTTTCTAACAAAAACGAGGGTCAATTTTTGCATATGATTCATTTTAGAGGATAAATGTATCTACCTCCAGACGAGTAACAAATAATATGAGAATTATGTACACAAATTACAACAACACTCTTAATAATACAATCTTTTTTTAATTTACAACACAATATATAATTTTTAAAAATTTTTGGCTATACATAAACACACATATGTGTTCCAATTCAAGGTTTAGACTTTTTTATAGTCCGAGAAAAGTCAGAAAACTATTAACCATATGCCTTAATAACTTAAAATAAATTTTATATATATCAATAAAATTATGTCACATATTTTAAGATTTTTCTATAATGTTTTATTCGATAATCCCATAAATGACATGATACGCGTATCCTACACAAGACTTTATCTGGTGATCAAACAATCAAAGTCAAAGAGATGCAAACATGCATTATGCGCGATACCAGAGGCAGCTTTGAATCAAAACCATTATTAAATATAAATAAGCAATAAAGAAAGCAGTAGCGCCCATGGCCTAATGGATAAGGCGCTTGACTTCTAATCAAGCGATTGTGGGTTCGAGTCCCACTGGGCGTGCACATGGTTTTATAATGTGAAACGATTTTTTTTTAAAAATATTTTATATTAATAATAAAAATCTTTAATTATGTTTCAAAAACAAAAATCTTCAATTAGAGATTTCTTGATATTGCTTTTCATGGTGAGGTAACCTTTTCTTTTTTTTTTTTTTTTTGATTTTCCTTTTTAGTGTGACCACCCAATCTAGAAAAAGAAGAAAGAGAACAATTGTGCTTTTGATAGACTGCCGTTCTGTCAACAATATTACGTGTATTCTTTTTGAAGATGCAGCTTTTGCTAATGCGAGGAGAAGGGCCGCCTATGACTTTGATATAAACAATCTTTTGTACGTGGGTGCCTTTTTAACTTAATTTCTTTTCAACACGTGGATTTAGACATTTTAACTAATGAAGGCTTTTGCATTTTTTTTAATTTTTCTTTTGGTTTCCTCTATCAAGGTCGCATATACAACTAAATAGACTCTCCGAACAATTAATTATTAATTAGGGGTTTCTTTAAAATTGTGCGGCTGATTATCTTTTGATTTACTAGAAGCAAAAGAAAAATTAGTGGTAGCAGATTATCAAATCGAGGGTCCGGCTACGGTGTAACGGTAGTACCGTGCCACCGTTGCATCCAACCGTTGGATCCATTTGAATTGATGAATCTATTGGGATCCAACGGCTGGGTGCAACGGTGGCACAATACCACCGTTGCACCATAATTTTCTCCTCAAATCAAATACTCAAGGATCAAATTTAGTTTGTTTTAAGTTGCTTTCTATCTAAATTTATTACTTTCCTCATTATTTGTAACAGTACTTTACTTGGGAGTTTTATTTTAATTTTTTTCAAATAGTAAAACGAAATGCCAATATTTAATAAAATTAATTTTTTTTAAATATATGAAAGCATGAATGTTTAGTAGAAGAATTTCCTTTAGGTATCCCCCAAAAAAAAAAAAAACTATGCTTTTCTTGATCAGTTACATGCATCTTGCCACCAACACATATTAGACAAATTGACGCAATTATACATACAATCAAATCTTAAACTTCTAAATTTCATCTTGTCAAATATGCAAGCACAGCTGTATATATGGAATTGAAACAAATTAAAGGACCTATAACAAATATCTATTTTTGCATGCATGCATATTATTGGCTTAATCAGCTAAACTAGCTAATTAATTAAGTAGTTGGTAAGGTGTAATATCATGATTGAGTTCCTTTTCCTTCAAGTTGTTAATTTTGTGTTAATTGTACATATATGCCTCCAAGAAGAATGAATTTGTGTGGTTTTCTTGTCTATGCATATATGATGAGACTTTATTATAAAATTGGGTCTGTAACAAGATATTTGCGATTGTCATAATGATACTTCACCTAAAATGATTTATTGAAAATGACCCATTTTTGCTACAAGCCACCACCATGATAATCTTATTTATTATTTGATAAATTATTGTTTTAATTTGTTTAGCAATCATTCGAATTGAAACCACCATCATATGCGCGTGTGTCTGTGTGTGAAAAGACACACTATATATTTTTTTGGTTTAATTCTTGAGAACTTCAATTGGTTAATGATTGAGTTCTTATTATTTTTTTCCCATTTTATAATAAAAAGATGATAGTAGAAAAAGCATTGAAATATATCAAATAATAAGAACAAAATTTGCAACATGCATGTTGGCCATATATCTATCTTTTACAAAAAAGATTAAAGAGATATCATGAAAAAGTTACAAGCTCTTTTGGGATTCAATTGTAATCTTAAAAATAGATTGTGATTGAAAGCGGTGGGTTCTTCTGATGATTGTACCACACCACACAATCCTTTTTATTTATTTATTTATTTATTAAATTTATTTAGATAATTATCATTATAGAAAGATGTCACAATGAGGCAGACAATAAATAATATACAAGCAAAATTGATTTTAAATAGCATCTCAAAATCAATGTCAAGTTAAGGAACAAAAAAAAAAAATGTTTATCAAATATTTGGGTGTCGTGCTTTTGAAAGTTAAGTAGTAGCAAGTAAGCTACAAACGTGTCACACAACCCAATTTTATTGGATATATTGCTTGTTAGTTGTTATAAATGTTGGATAACAAGGATCAGATCAAATGAATTGAAGTGTTTATGTTTTCACAAGACAAGATTATAATTGGAAGTGTTTGCTTCTCCAGTTAGTTCAAGCATAAATGATGTGTGGTGCCTGCTAGAATGCACGCACGAAGACATGTCCACATGAACACATCGATCCGTTTGATAATGATTCTTCTGTATGTAGAATTGCCTCTCTCTCTTTTTTTTTTTTTCTTTTTCCCTCCCAGAAGAAAGCTGTCGCTGTAAAACAACGATGAAAGCTGTAAGGATCCGATTGATAGTGACTTGTAAACTTTGTGTTTTTGGAAAACCGTTCTATGAAACAACATTAAAAAATAACCATCTCATGTTTTCAAGATACGGGTACTTCGGAGAAGTAAATTAAATAACAAAATAAATTAGCATGCGTTAAAGCTTCCGATACATTCTAAGAGCATATCCAAAAGTTTCTATAAATTTTACTATTCAAATATCTATTTGCTTACCTATGTGGCAAATAGAAGAATGAAAAAATATAGTATTCTCTAAAAAACTATTCAAATAGAAATAAGTTAATATTATTTTAATCAAATAATTATTTTTTTAAAGGAAAAGTCAAAAACAATTAAAACACTTCTCTCTCTTTTTTAAGTGAAAAGTAATAAAATATAAATTGAAGAGGAAGAAAACAACTCTCTAAATTTAAAGAGGGAGAATCGTTTTTTATTTAAAAAATTTTAATTGGAATGTCTTTTAGAATTTTAAATATTGATGTGACTTTTCAAATAAGTAATAAAATATGGGAGCCCCTATGTTACAATTAATGTAACATACACACTCAACAACAACCACACAAATAATGGGCCCACACAATTTGTGTGGTTGTTGTTGAGTGTGTATATTACATTAATTGTAACATAGCATTTGCCATAAAATATTATTTGAAGAGTTTTTTGGCGATGCTATGAGCTTTCAAAGTTAAACAATGGACTATTGGAAAAGAGTAGAAGCTAAGACCGAATAATAGAGAATGATGCAACTCTTTACTCGCATCGCATTATAAAACTTTGTGTCTTCCTTTACAAGTAAATTAAGTACAAATACAGCTGTAGTAAATGATCCTACGTACGGCTGTTAATAACTTCATCCTAAGATTATGGGCTACTGCTGTTAATTTGCAGGATCAATGCTCACTCTTCAGAGCAAGTCAACAATGCTTCCAGTTCATTGGGGAATTTTATCACACTCTTTGTTCGTTTCATCAAACATTTGATTCTGCCCAAACACTGAATGAGCAAGAGAACTCTAGCAAGCAGTGTATATCTGCAATGCAGCATGAAGTGTTTTATATGATATCTAACGAACTTCACCGGGATAGAGCAGTTTTTCTGATGTGCAATAACTTTGCTGATACACAAGACCTGGGCTTCAGCAGCTTTCCTGGAGCCAAAAATTCAATCCCACCACCCCATGATTGGAAAGAGGAGCAGGATAGGAGTTTTGTCCTTCGCTTCTTCCTGTCCCATAAGATGATGTGGCCTGGCCATACGGGTTGCTGTAAATAGTCTTCATGTTGACGTTTGCCTCAACAAGCTCCGCATGGAGCGCATCCATAACCTTATTACATGCAAAACCAAAAACGGTTGATTAATCAACTTAACGAGAGATTACATAGAAAAATCGTGAAGAAGATGATATCCAACCTGAAACTAATTGTACAGAAATATTTACAGCAGAACAAGAGGCAGAGAAGTTAAAAAGAAGCTGAGACAAGTTGTTAGACTAACTGCCAGTGAGGACGGCACTGAAGAACATGAAATCTATTAGCCATTGAGTGTCGGCAAACAAGATGCCAGAGATGCAACAAAAGATGTGGCAGTCAAATAAGATGCCATTTTCTTCCCAAAACCCGTAACTTTAAATAATAAGCAATATAATTTTTGTGGGCACAGAAGACTATATAGCATGCAGTCTCCTAAGTCCTAACTTCACGTATCAACACAACACGTCAGGCCTGCTTGAGAAGACAAGCTTTGGAAAATTTGGAAACTGATTAAACAAATTTAGAAAGCAGGACTTAGAACTGGAATACAATTTGATTCATAATTTTTCAGGAAAAGGAGTAAGAGAAGAAGTTACCTGAGGGTTGCAGCAGTAGCAGCCGTTTGATTTGAGAAGATTAAGTCATATATACCCCAATCCTCAGTCATATTTCACAAAAACTCCAATCAAGGTTATATATATCAATCTTAGGAATTCTTCGGTTGCATGCGACACGACAATGCATGCACCACCAACTACATTACCTTTCTCCAGAACCGCCTGAGAAAGTTTTTATATAATGAAGAGACTACAACTTAAAAAAAAATGATGGAATTGACCCCCCCCCCCCCCCCCCCCCCCCCCAACCCCCAAAAAAAACAAAAAGAAGAAGAAGAATACCGGTGCTGCATTTGTAGCATTTCCAGCCCTCAATTTCTATTCCTTAACTCTGTTTCACTTTGTGTTCCTACCCAGATATGTAACTAAATAACCTTTGAAAAAGATGGAAATCGATTACTCTAAATCAGAGCTTGTACACAGTGAAAGCCCGCAAACAAAGAACTACCTTAGTCACAGCAACAACACTTGAAATTTCTGCAATTCTTTTATTAAGTTTTTCTTGGTCATAGTCCTGCTCTGCTGCCTGCAATATGAAGCAATTGATTACCAGCGAGTAGGCACCCAATGATGAAGATCAGTAGAGGAAATTTCAACGAAAAGCACCTCAGTAAGTTTCCTGATCCGTGCAACTCTTTTTTTCACTGCCATCACTTACAATGCTGTCAATTCCTTGTTTAGCTCTACTTCACAAGCAAGCCCAGGATGACTTTGCTTTTCTCAGTGAAACTCCAACCCCATCCCTTAGTACAGTTAATAACAAAGAGAACTTTACAGAAGAACAAGAAGCAGGCAAGTTTAAAAATTATACTGTCCGAAGTAACTATACTAACCTTTTCGAAAGTTCAAGTGCAATTGGCTTTAACATATAGCCACTAGATTTCCATGCCTTTCCAAGGTCAATGCCGTTTTGAAGATATCTGCTCCAAGCTAACAACTATTCACCAGAAGTCAAATTAAGAATCACGTTAGAATGACAAATGAATAATACAGATTTAGCAATGCATGCATTTACAACCTGTTACCCATCATTGTCAAGAGTATCTCTGATGCCATCAACTTTCACTACAAGCAGCCCCAGGATGTATGCACCACCAGCTACAATAACTTTCTCCAGTGCTGCTTAGGAAAGGCTAATATTATTATTATTCTGAACGAGCACACAAGTTACACAACTTCAAATATGATCACAAATGGTAGAATACCGATGTTGCATTTATAGCATTTCCCACCCTCAATTTCTTTTCCTTCAGCTCTGTTTCTCTTTGTGCTTCAATCTACATATGCAAGTGCAACTTAGTAGATATGCACTGAAAGCAATGGAAAAATGTAATTATGTAGATATGCAAGTGCAACCACATTTCAGTTTCACACTGTCTGTTGTCTGAACTCTTTCCATGCCGAAGAATCACCAGTCGCCACTCATACACTTGTCAGACCATATACCCTGAATCCAAATCTGTTTCCTACACTAACTGCACCACATTTGCTAGCTCACGGTTTTGGACCTGCGAAAAAGTGAACCATTGCATAATCGGTCATTCCAAATCAGTAAATGATGAAAAGCTATAATTCAGATACTATCTACAATATCAGCCGTCATAAAAGGTCAAAGAATAGTCGAAATATACCTCTTTAAACATCAAAGTAAGTCCAGGCACAAGAGCTGTAGTGGTTTTTCTAGATACCACTGAAAATTTGAATGAGATTGTAACACCGCAGCCTGAACTCCGAGGGTAAATTTAACCGCAACTCATATATAGGCTTAAACAACTCTTTATAATCGATAATAATCTAAGTCTCAAATACAAAAGGCAGCGGAATAATTTAAGAATTTGGCCAAACCATTTACCATCCTCAATTGAAGTTTTTTTTGCTCGTCACAAATCAATCATGACTTCTAGGAAATGAATCACAATAAATTATAATGAGTACAAAATTCAATAAGCAAACTAGTTTTTCTCATACCAAAATACATACATACATACTTATACATAATGCAAATGGATGATATGCCATGATCTTTTCAAAATACACTGAAAGGAATTCATCAAAACCCTTTTTTTTGTCGCTTTCAAACTTTCACATTTTTTTCAACAATATACACATGGTGCAATGTGGCGCTTTGCACCATGTGTGGCACTTCGCGGCATGTCGGCCCTCGAGAGGTGGCCTCCCCATAGTCTCAAGATGTGGCCCCCACACAATTTCAAGAGGTGATCCCCAATGCAAAATCTCATGAAGCAGAAATTTTATTTGTTAAAATCTACTTTCTCATTTATAGAAAACTTAATGAATTTTTGCAGATCGGCTAAGATGAAAAAAAAAAACGATAGAGAGGAAAAAAGAAGAAGAAGAAGAAAGTCTTCTTCTTTGGTTCTGCCGTGAGCAACACATGAGATCAAGTTGTGTCATTTGAATTGGATATTGTTGAGAGAAGATTGGAGGTAAATTTTAATTCTTAGTTTTCATTAATTTGTTATGGAGAAGCATGATTAGATATTTGCAACAAAAGTAAAAACCTAAGATTTTGCAGAAAATATGTTGGCAGTGTGTTATTTCGAAAGTCATAGTAATTTGTACAAATCGATTTTGATTCCGAACTTCGAATATGTTAAACTAGATATGAATGTTTTGAAATTTGTTTCAAGCGAATCGGATGAGATTTCAATTAATTATGATTTTTCAAATTCAGGTCTGAAGACCTGGCAATTTTTTATTTTTGAAATAACAAAACAGTACATGCTCTCCAATTTTTAATAAATTATTTCCTTATTGAAAAAATCTCAAAATTTACAAGCTATATGCTAACATATTGAAAATTTATTGATAAAAATTTCATAACTTAATTCCGTAAAAAACAATTGAAAATAATTTACGTTTCAGACATCATCAATCGCATAAATCTTAGACAACTTACTTAGAGTGACTTCTTCTCGTTTTCTATACCATAAATGTCGGACTCATGAATAGAGGAGTACTCTGGACTCGCTGTGGTCTCTCAACACTCTTAACCACATTCACCTTCACATTAAAACCAAACATATCTTTCGTTTTGGCAATATTACCAAGATTTTCATTGACTCCCTTTATCTTCAGAGCAATGTCCAGAGGCAAGCTGCCTTGTTTGGAACGAAAGCAAGTTGAGGTAATGAAGAAGCATTCCTTCTTCTGAGGAACAACAACAGCATTTTCATCCTCAGCTCCCTCTTCGATTCGCAATTTGAGCCTGGCAGTGCTTCCCTCGTCCAATACCTCTTCCATTTCATAGGATTCGTCTTTGATCCGATATAACCAAAGCCTCACTCGTTTCTCCTTCCCTTGCCTTTGCTCTGCATCACTGAGCCCAGCTTGACTGGCTTCAAAGTTGTTGGTAAGCCTTTTCGCTTCTTTTCTGGCACCCCTCACTAGCCTCGCCTCTTGTTGTACTTCTTCAGCCGTAAGTGAAGAAAAGAAATTGAAGCAGATTCCTCAACGCAAGGCTGCTTAGTAAGGATGTTCCCTTGGACTTGTGTTTGTACTTGAAAAATAATTAACATGATATAACTAACGTTCTCTCAAAGTGATAAACAATTTTTTTTTTATTAAATCATGTATCTAAAGGTTTCATTGGACCCCGACTAATCCAGATTCGAATAGTAGAGGACCACTAGGGCGGCAAAACTCTCTCAATAAGTATTTAACGTAACTGCATTCTCAAATATCGAACCGAGAACCTTGGTTAAAATAAAACAGTCTCATAAACAAAATTAATTAAACGTCTTTACAAATGCCCATATCAAAATAATTTTGGTTTTGAGATAGATATCTACTCATTTCTCCCCCCGGTTATTATATCCCTTATATTTATCGGCGGTGAAGGGACTCTTATGAGGAGGAAAGTTAGTTTCGTTTCCTGGCAATACTAATTTATATACTCCTAATGGAACAAAATATATTTTTAAATTTATTTCAACTAAATTCATAATCATGCACTTCAAAGATCGAAATCCCGAAAGTGAAAAAAATAGGATTTAATATGCTGTACTCATTTCTTAAAAAAAAATTCCTTTAATTCATGATATTATTGTATCTACTCCTGGTCGTCAAGCCTGGTGGTATTATACTTAATTTGTCATAACAAATCATATAACTCTTCTCTTGACTTTAAATTATTACTTAAAATTTTCATCTATTAGATCCATACTAACTAATGGTGGATGGATGAAGACTTAAATGCCACATTTTATTCTTTCGCAGGGCAAGAATCAACAAGAAGCTGAAGCAAGTGTAATGCACGAGAATGGAAAAAGGAAAGGAAAATTCCAGAAAGCAATATTAGAGGCAAGATCCAGCTCAATGCTGCTACAGGGGGTACAAACATTTACGCCGAGAATAAACTGTGATTTCCTTAAGCATCTATTGTCGTAGAGCATTTTAGCTTAGGCCGACCCTGGAGCGCTGATACATTTTTCATTTTCATATTAGTAAGAAAGGGTGTGTAACTAATCTAAGATAGCTCAACGCACTAAATTTTTGGCCATTCAAAGTCAAAAAGGATGAAGCAAATGTGATCAATAATCAGAAAACAGAAATCTCTCTCTCTCATTGATACATAGGGAACAAGTAGTGCGGTCATGGAAATTAATCCCTCACTCCCCACCACCTGAGCTGCAGCCCCGGTTGCAAGGATGGATAAAGTTCATCAGCAATTTAAACCTTATACAATATACAAAGGGGGTTTGGTAATTGATCAAATACTACTACTATACACAGGAGTGAGAAAGATCTAGCAATGTTTCAGGGTGTTGTAAACACAACGTTGATGACCTCTTTCAAGTTCTTGCAGCCGATGAATTCCATCTGCTCAAAACCCAGAGTTGCTAGAGATTTCTCTGCTGATTTGGGAACTATACATTTTCTGTATCCTAGTTTTGCTACTGTACTGACCCTTTTCTCCATTCTGGATACCTACAGCATTGCAAAAGCAAAAAGAATCATCATAAAGGGTAGCTAAACCAACCCAAAAAAAAGGGAAAAATCAGATGCTACGAAAAGCACTTCCTCTAAATAACTTTGATTTTAGTGACTTGACCAACATACTCACCATGCGAAGCTCACCACCAAGACCAATTTCACCAATGAAGGCAATGCTATTTGGAATAGGGAACTCCAAGAAACTGAACAACAAAAGTTATCGTAATAACCAGGTGTTGGGTAAACTGAAAAGTAAAAGAAGACAAGGGACACCTACAAGCTTATATACAAAGAAATCATTAATAGTTCAAGAGATAAAATACCTGCTACAAATAGCTGCTGCTACAGCAAGATCCCCAGCAGTCTCTGTTAGCGCCACTCCACTAACCACGTTTAAAAAAATGGCCTGGTGTTGAAAAATGTCAAATATAAAGTAAATGCAAGCATTAACCCCATCCAGTAATTAGGATATGAGAACATTAAATCATTTAGTATAGGACACGTAAAACAGCTATTGAAAATCTTTTAGGTCTACACTTAAAATATGCAATGCAC
Organism: Citrus sinensis; assembly: GCF_022201045.2. NCBI lineage: Eukaryota > Viridiplantae > Streptophyta > Magnoliopsida > Sapindales > Rutaceae > Citrus > Citrus sinensis. The sequence goes on along the minus strand of NC_068562.1, from coordinate 8,904,910 downwards.
TTTGGAGAAAAAAGAAAAAAAGGAAGTCATAAAATTAAAATGACCAATACAATTATTGAGTTTATGGGCATATAGCATGAATACAAAGTTCCAATCTCAAAACGTAAAGTATAACTATGAACATACTTATCAAAACAAGGCAAACAATCTCCATCATGTCACCATACTCATCATAAGGAACTTCCACTACATTCTTAAATATAGAAACTGGAAAATAGGAGATATCCTCTACTTGAAGGCCATTGTTAAGCAACAAATGGTCTTATTACCAAAAATAAAGACCATGACTATTTGAACTTAATTTACAAAACTATATAAAGGTCAACACCAGGGTTATCACCCCAATATTGCAATTTGTACAAACTGTCTGTAGAAGAATGTCTGAACCGATGCCTCTCCCATTAATTATAAAAGGGGACTTGTTTTCACTAGCAATTGAAATCCATCTATCATTTTTTTTTACATAAATCAATCATTCCAAAAGTTTTTGAATAATTTACACAACTATACCCCACTAATATGAGTGGCCGGGCATTTTCTATCTCAAAATCTGAGAATGAATTGACTAGTTTTGCATGAAAGTTGCAAACAGAAGCTTTAAATTATCATTCTTTTCTCAATATTTCCAATATCTAATTTGCATATCTCTAGTACATTTGGAAAATCTTCTTTTATCTTTTTTCTTGTCAAGAGGAAATTTTTGACCCCAGCAAACCAAAAAAAAAGAAAAAGAAAAAGAAAGCAAAAATCAAAATGAACAGCAGAAGACCCAACTGCATCCACAAATGACTTTTTGAAAATGTGGGGGAGAGAAGAAAGAGCAAATAATAAAGAAAACACTAAATTAGAAAGACTAGTAGTACGTAGACACCAGCGTACATTCTCTTGAAGTTTCAGACCAGCTTGCTTCATGAGAACCTATATTTTCAGACAAAAATGGTAATAGTTAGAGATTTTTAAATGCAATATGCTGAAGATTACTGGCATTCAATCAACTTAGAAATGATAAGAAACAACAAAAATGTGATTCCACAACATTCCCTTTTTGGGAATTTAAACTGATCAAAGCCGGAGAAGAGAAACGCAACAATTACAACATGCATGTGAAATACTAAAACAAACTAGCCAGTACTTACTGAAATAATCATGTCGGCTCGGCTTGCTTGGATTCCATTTACGTGTCTTGAAACTGTTGAGCCTGACACACATAAAGCCTACATGGAAATTTTGAAAGTCCATCAAAACGCTTCAGTAGACAAGGGAATGGTGTAGTCTGCGCTAGGAATTATGAGTCACAAAGAACTCTTAGGAAATTTGTTGTTTGGAATGTTAAATTACCATATTGTCAATAAGAAAATCCTGAACGTGGCCTAATTATGTATGAGAACTCTAGTTCACTAAACTTTAGAAATTCCCTCAAAGCATTTGAAACATACTGGAAATAAAACTTATCTGAAATGAATAAACTTAAATCCATAGTTCAAAGGAAGCCATTGCTTCCATTAAGTAACCTACAATAGTACACTAAAATACAGGATTACAGAGTAATAACCATAGACCTGTTCAGTGTATAAATGGAATCAATATAAGGGTTTTTTCCTGTTGCATAAAGGTTTTTTTTTCCTTGCATATATCCTCCTAAGGAAAGAAATTAACAGGAATCTAGATCACTATACTGATATTTAGCCAAAACCACATCAGAAAGAGAGGAAAGCATTCATTACCGCATCCAACAGTTATGCAGCATATATGCATATCATGATAAGTAGAATACATGTAATGTGGTTTTCTGATTGAAATCATAAATGGCCCATTTTTAACAGAAAGAACCATACTGCAACAGATGTTTGAGCCAAATTTCTCCAATAAGAAAGAAAATAATAATGATAAGTACAGCATCAGTAATACACAAATAAGAATTGCATATAACCACTTAAATACATCAATCATCATGTGATTGGGATATCTGGTTATCCTAAAAATGATTTTATTCCATAATAGATTTTATAACTTAGCAATTTTACTCATTAAATAGGACTATACCATTCAGTACGAAAATGTTACAAACAACAAAAAGTATACCTGAATCTCTATTAGGAAAGACCGAGATCCGTCCATGATAACAGCAACAGCAAGTCCAGCTAAAAACTCTGAATCTGAGTGCTGCTCACTTAGAAAGATCTTACTGGGGTTTGAGACAGCTTGCAGTCCTAATTGGGACATTTCAAATACTCCAAGCTGACAGTAATAGTAGATCCTCAGTAATGAGTAAGAAAAAGAATAAATTCCACTTATTAATGACTTCATTAAAACATTAAAATAATCAGCATCGTATAGCACCCATTACAAAAGGGCTTTAAGTCTCAAGCCAACATCAAAAAACTGCCTAAATCAAGGTGCACTGGCTAGATCTGAGCACATCTAGCCCAACTATCATAGTTCGTATAGATACACATGAAAGGTTGGACAAAATTATAAACAAGACCATAGAGTACCTCATCAGTAGACCCGAAACGATTTTTCACAGATCTAAGCAACCGATAAGACGAGAACTTCTCCCCCTGAGATTTACATTAAAAAGAACAAGAACAATCTCAGAATTTATTTAAGGGAAGCAGACTATTATATTATTTTACATGAAGTTAAATATATCAGATGTAGCGCTTCTGACTCTCAACAAGCCATTAGCATAAAAGTCCTTAACAAATATTAAAATAATTTCTAAAAGAAGCAAGCCAGGGATTAGCCCGTCATCATTTCTATTAAATATTCAAAGTTCCTTTACAGAGATGAAGGGGAAAAAGATTATTTTCATCATTTATAACATGAAACCATTGATAATTAGATCAAGATGGAGCCAATAGGGAGAAATGTAGTTCTCATGGCCTACCCCAATGTATAGAGAACATTCTCAACTAATAACACAAAGAAAGTCAATTAGCTTAACTGAAACAAGCTCCATATGATAATCTGAACCTCATTAGCAAATTAGTTCAAACAAAAATTGGTGGCAGTTTCAGAAAAATGGCATATCAAAGGGCACGGCACATATATTCCGGCGATGAAGAAAGAGGAAGGAGAAATCAAATTTTGAAATGCCAGGCACACATTAAAATATCTGCAGCTACCTAATTTGATGAAGTCCAGGACCATATATAATCCTAACTCAGGCCACTTCGTCAGGATAAGAAGCGACTCATAGTAAACTACATGCCCAAGAAAAAACAAGATAAATTAAAATGGGAACCTAACTATGTGAATCAACTATGAAGACAGGTAAAAAAAAAAAAAAAGAATTGTATTAAGGTACCAACTTCCATATATAAGACAGCATCAACAATGTGCTCCAAGACACGAGGCCCAGCTATGTCTCCAGATTTTGTCACATGGCCAGCCTGAAATACACCATACAGGAGAGAGAAGATAGCAAAAGTACAAGAGATCAGCAAACTATAGTGTTAACCATGATCAACAAATGCTAGTTGAACATGTTGAAAAACGATAGTCAATGGTAATAAAGACCTATAGACAGTCTATCAATGTACACCACTTTTTTGGGAAAAAAAGAAAGCATAAATGTATATGTTAAAGGGGAAGAGAATAAAAATAGAAAAGCCTGTGGAATAGAAAGAAAAAATCACTTTAATACTTTTGAACAAAAAAAAAAAGGCGATCTAGAGTTGCACATCAAAATTGAAAATTATTATGAAATCAATGAGGTCATAAATGGAAAACTTAAAACTTATGAAGCATATTATCAAATCTAGGAGGCGAAAATTAGCCAATATTTTAGGACATCTGACCAATTGATTGAGCACTTATGTAGGCAAACTGGGAACTTAGCAACTAGTGAATCCCATTTGTCCCCATATGTATATTAATAATTTTAACTTCTTTAACCATGAAGAATTACATTAAAGCTCTCCCCTAGCCTATCTAGTTCTGCAGTTTGACAAGGAAATTCAAAAGAGCACTATAACAATATTCAATTTAAATTACAGAAAATTTCTGCGAAGCATATACTCAGACTGCATTCTCACCAAAAGAACTGGAATGTTAGTCTTCTTTGCAAAACGTAGCAAGGCAGATGTGCACTCCTTTACCTGTAACAGATCAAAGCAGTGTTACACCGAGCAGACTCTATGATACCAGTCTACAAGTAAAATTATGATTCTAACATCACTAATGAGAACATTTTACAGACATTTGCAAGTAGATATAGGTAGTTACAATGAAAACAAAGCAAGAGATTCTTTGGCTTTAGGCATGTAAAAATCCCACCTGCATGAGCCCTCCGGCACTTCCAGCAACTCCCCTTAAGTACACTGTTTGAATTGAATCAATTATAAGTGCCCGGGGAGAAAGGGGCTGAACTTTTTCTACTATGTCCTGTAAAAAGACAATAATAGAAATTATTTTACGCTTCCCACCAATGTAGAATAGAAATAACATGATCAAGACACGGAAGACAAATCAAAATTTTATAACAAACATCTTGATGCCAATAAAGATGAGATTGCACAAGAAAAAGTATATTTGAGGTCAACCGGGCAACAATGCAAGGATGGATGGATATAAAGAAAAAATTGTTCCCCAACACTCACAAAGCCAAAGGAAACACGTTGACATGTAACTAAAACATTACAGGAAGGAGAATTTTCAATAAAGTGCTTATTAAATCAGTTGAGTCACAGGGATCTAAAATTATTACTACAGTACAGTGAGAAGATAAGAAACAGATTGATCCTTCACAAGATAAACATGAATAAAGTCACACACCTCAATATCAGTACTTGAATACAGGAAAAGCTCCTCTGTTGCAATCATCATGCGATCAGCTCTATTTCCAATTTGCTCAACACTCTGCCATAAGAAGAAGCAAAACTGAAAAATGTAACCCTCTAAATTCTTAAAGAAAGAGACAAAGTTCTGCATGCCCATAGTGAAACCACAATTGCAACTTTTAACAGCAAGAAAGTGCAAGATTCACTGTCTGTATGCTGGATGGTTAGCTTCCAGCGACTACCCTAGATTCAGTCAACTCTAGCCTAGTTTTCATATCATTTCAATAATGTATCCCATCTGATGAAGTTGTCAGCAAAAAGATAAAGTAAGAAATTAACATAACTGTAAAAACACTACATTTAAATTAAAACAAGAGTTAAGAAAAAAACGTTTGACAAATGAAACCATGCAACAAAAATTCTATCAGAAGTCCTATCCAAGTAGGAATTTGTTTATTCTAATGCGAAGGCTAGCAGACACCTAACAAACAAAGCAAAGTGTATGTCTCACAAAAATTAGAAAAAAACTAAGAAATCAATACAACGTATGCAGTCAAGCTCTGGAAGAAAGCATAATATATTGTACTGAAAACACAAACCTCTTCACCAGAGACATATACAACTGGAGAAGGTTCTCCAAGATCATGTACATCAGCAATTATTGCAGCCATCTGCCATTTCAATCATGAAAATTGGCAAGAGAAGACAGTTAGCGATAGACAAAAATGTATCATGCAAATCAAGGAAACGAAAGAACATTTCTAAGCAAGTTGACAGAAAATTTATATGATAGGCTATAAGTATACAAGACCAAAGTTAACCCCTATGGAAAATTCACACCTGCAACAACAGTGTACTCTTGCCAACACCAGGATCTCCACCAATCAAAACTAAAGAGCCTGCACAAGAAAGATAAATGATAAGAGGATACTATAAAAAATTGACTTATTTCAATTAAAGTTAAGAAATCAAACACTGTTTTAAGTTATTGAAATAAATTTACCACAGCCTAGATTTCAATACAATAAAAATCTCAGCTATATAGATTGTGCCTCATTTTGACAATCTATTATTTCATTCAGAAGCAAACTCAGTAGCAAATCATACAATACTTTAGCTGAGAAAGTACAGAACATTAAAGTAAAGTGAAGGATGATATCTCTTGCATTTCAACATTAGAAAAACAAGTAAACTGGACTTCAAGCTTTGAAACACAGACATAATTAATATACCTCCAGCAACTATACCAAATATACATTAGCCTGAACAAAGTAAAGGATAAAGACATTAATTTCAGCAATTAACCTAGAGAAAGAACGGAAAAAAATTGGACCAAACCTGGTACAAGACCACCACCAAGCACCCTAGCAACTTCATTTCCGAAAAGCCCAGATCTAGATATGAAGAGACCAAAAAAACATGTAACGTAATCGGAATCACAAATATCTTGTTTTATATGTTACATAGACTCCCCAAGAACATATTGAAGTTGAGGTAGTTTTCACCAACATGCTGACATAAACCTAGAAATAAAACACCTCCATACAATAGAATAATCCCTTAAAAAAAATCCACTCAATGAGGCCTAATAATCGAAGGATATATTTGCAATTGAGATGACCTGGCTTTTAATCCACAATTGCAGTGGAATAGAATCACTAGCTGTGAAGTGTAAGCAAGTGAATGATTGGTAAGCATTAATTGAAAAGTAAAAGTGGTTATTCGCCAACAATTTACTGCTAAGCTTTCAGAAGTAAGCTGAAGCAAAAAAATTACACACATGCGTGTATAAATGAATATCATTACTAGGGTTGAATAGAATGATACACTTACAAAGGAATTCGCCAATCTAACTGCTTCATCCCCTTGTTCACCTCCAGCAACCGGACGGGCTGCACCTCCTCGGGTTTTTGTGGCAGCCAAGTTCTTTGCACCACAGGTCCCTCGTCACTCTCCCCTGCACTGTACCTCTTCATAGTCCCCACGCTCTCGCACGCGCGGCACATGCCCCACCACTGTCCGTCCGTATACCCGCAATCTGAGCAGACCCAATTGGTTCTATTGGCCTTTCCTTTCTTCCTAGTTCCCACTAGGTCCCCAAGGCCCAAGTTGGTCTTCTTCTTCACTTGGGGTTTCTCAAAATCGCTCGAACTCTGACTATTCACATTCCCACTTGATTCCGGCACTCCATTGGCGATTGAAGAACCGTAAATGCTCCAAACGGGAGGGACGGTTTGGGATTCTCCGGCGGAGCATAGACGGAGGGTCGTGGAGTGAAATTGGCGGGAAAATTGGGGAAATTGACGGGAAAGGAAATGGGTACGGTTGAATAGAGGGAGGAATTGTTTCGGAGAATGGAAGAACCTGACTGATGATTTCATTTCTGGGAATTGCATGAACGTCAAACAAAGTATTATGGTTTTGTTAGGGTTTTGCAGGTGAATAACCCGCCAAAGTTTTGAAAATGAAAGGAGGGTTACGCATTCGTTATTTCGTAGATTTCTTTTTCTAAATATTGATTAGTACCGTATTACTATATTATATAGATATTTACACTTACTATCATAAAGCAAATCATTATTTTAATATTTACAATTAAATATATCATTTAAATTTTATGAAATATATGTACAAACAAATAAATCTTGGATAAAAATTTATTTAGTTCCTATATTTTGAAGTTAGTATTCGTTTAATTCTTATATTTTTTAAAATACATTAAATCATCCCTATTATTAAATTATTGACAGTCTTGCCATTATTTTTTATTTATTTTAACTTATTTTTATAATATTACCCTATTATAATAATTTTTTAGATATTATTAAAAAAAAAAAAATAAATTACCAGTTGAACACCAAAAAATGAAATAAATAAATATATATATAAATTTTGGTGGAACACTCTCTTGCGTTAAAATATTAATTTTTCTAAAAAAATTGATAATGTAATTTTTTACAATATTAATTTTTTAAATATACGTGAGCTTCCACAAAAATTAATATATACCTTTTTTGTTTTTATTTTATTTTTGAGTTTAAGTTGATAATCTAATTTTTTTATTAATATCTAAAAAAATTATTGTAAGAGTGTAATATTATAAAAGCAAGTTAAAAAGAATAAAAAATAATGGCATGAGTGTCAATATTTAGCAGCATGGACGTTTTGAGGTGTTTTTAAAAATATAAGAACTAAATAGACACTAACCTCATAAAATATGAATTAAACAAGCTTTTACTCAATAAACCCTTATAGACGAGAAATGTTTATACTTCATTCATATTTCGTAAGGGAAATATGAGTTAACGAGATAATGTTTTGAGCTATTATTTAAAAAATAAAGATAAAATGAGTTATTGTATGAAACTCTATAAATGACAAAGATTTTTTCCCAAAAAAAAACTTATAAATTAACTATACATAATTATACTTCATTGAGAAAGATTAAGGTGGCATTTGTTTTTTAACTTAATGACTTAAAGTGACTTAACTTAATTAATTAAGTTAATTAGAGGTGTTTATTTTTATAACTTAATGAGACTTTTTAGATAATTTTGACTTAATAAAATAAGTTAATTTTTTTTGCTTTTTACTTAATGGAGAAATCTGAATTAAGTTAATTACTTGTTAATGTCAAAAATATCATTGCTTTATAATTTATTTTTCATGTCTATCTCAAACTCACCCATAGACATTTACCCCACATAAAAATATTCTTGTTTTTTCTTTCTTATATTATATACGATAAAATTTAAAATTTATGGTATTTTAGCTATTAAAATTTCAAAATAATTATGTGTTCACTTGAATATAGTTTTACTTATAAATGTTAAAATATTATGGTATTTAATATATTATTTATTTGACATTCAAATTTAATAAGGATACAAATGTAAAAGTACATATTTTTAGCTTTTTAAGTTGAAAAAAACAAACAACTTAATATTTATTTTCCGATATTCAAACGAAAAAACAAACATATTATTCAGATTCAGACATTCAGATCTATTCAGAATTCAGACTAATTCAGGTCTATTCAAATTTCAGATAAAAAAACAAACGTCACCTAAGTTATAGAGGTTAGTCAATAAATTTTAATGTACTCATTAATGACACCCATTCATATGTGTGCTGTCAACTACATTATCGTATATGCCACATATTAATTGATTATGGATTAACATTCAATAATTTAATGAATAATTTAAGTGAGACGCTGGTCTATCATGTGATATCCTATAATAATATGTATTATAATTTATACCAATCATTCATCCTAATTAATTAGGTTTATTTTTCATCATTTAATAATTTTTTACACGACATAGCTAAAATTTGTGTTAATAAAATGTGGAAAGTTTAAATCAAATTTTTAATCTCTTAAAGTTTGAAGGTAGTCTGTTGAGATTTTCAAAAATAAAAATTTAGAAACTTCGTGTTATTGCAATTTTGATAACTTTCTTATTATTTGAGGGAAGAGACTATTTTACAAGAGTTACATGATACAAAATTGTTGCTATAGATCACAAATTCTTTTATTATTAATTAAAAATGAAAAAAAGACAAACTCACTATACAAAATATTGGACTTACAGATAGATCCTAACAACTTCTCCGTATACATCCTGATGTAAGATTTAGTAATAAGTTGGAACACAAAAAACTTTTCTATCCTCTTTAAAAAAAAAAGTTTAAAGTTTTCCAATTAAGAAAAGTCATGAGAATTTTCACATGATTTCTTTTTAAATCATTTTTGACCAATTCTTCTTTCACTTTATAAAGAATTAACATTCCAGAGCAAAACTACAAAATTTTAACCGCCACACCTTCGTGGCACACACACACACGTTCTCCTTAACGGTAGATAACTGCCTAAAACCGCCACAACCCACTCTCTTGATTGTCTATCGTATATATATTCATCTTCAGTCATATGTTACAAGTTATTACCATTATTGTTGCTTTGAAGTTTATAAGAGGAAAATTAAAGAAAATGAAGCAGACAAAAATGTGGTCATCGCTTTTGAGTTTCCATGGCACTTGTGTGCTCTTATTATTGACATTAGTCTCCATGAATGATGGGTTTGGTGTTGAAGCAGTGAAGGATTTTAAAGTGGGTGATGATTTTGGTTGGCAAGAGCCTGGCCACAACAATACCGCCACGTATTCTCAGTGGGCTACAAGAAATAGGTTTCATGTTGGCGACTCTCTTTGTAAGTTATTCTTTTATTTCTTCTCTTGATCATCTTCTATATTCAAGCATTAATTAATAACGCTCAAATTAATTCTATTGGGGGAAATTGTTCAGCCTTTGAGTACAAGAATGATTCAGTACTTGAAGTGGACAAATGGGGCTACTACCACTGCAATTCAAGTAACGCAACAGTTGCATTCAACAACGGCAAGAGTGTGTTCAAGCTTGACAGGCCAGGGCCTTTCTACTTCATTAGCGGCACACCTGATCACTGCAAAAATGGCCAGCGACTGCTCGTTGAAGTGATGGGTCTGCACCCGATCTCGCAATCACCGCCGGCAATTGCTGTCCCGCCGGACTCATATTTAGCGCCGGGCCCGCTTCCAAGTTCAGGATCACTTGTCTCAGTGACATTGCTATATTCAGTCCTTATGTCTCTTATTATTGTTACCATAACCTAGCTATATATATATTATTTATGATGTGATCATTATGATATTTGTTATTTGGTTTCATTTCTATTATTAGATTAATTCCAGTTGTTGGAATCATTTGTTTGAGAATTTATGATATCCTTATATTTTGAACATTTTGTTAGTTTACTGATAAAGTATTGAGATTTTCTTTACATATATGTTTGATTTATCAGTTCTGAGTGAAGATTTCCATTGGTCGTGGTGATCTTCTTCCCTTATTATCAACAAGTTGTTTTCCAATAATTAATTTCTTATAAATAGTTGCTAGCATAACATGTACATTACATATGCAGCTGCCTTTTATCCAACTATCTTTAGTTTCTGTAAATGATAACGATGCTATAATATTTTTTTTTTTTATTCAATGACCAGTTGACATTTGAGTAGCAGGTTGAGATAATAATCTGTAATATACCCAACACAAGTCAATCATTGGATCAATATTCAACTCGTATGATAATTTAATTATTATTTTCTTTTTCATATTTTAAACATAGCATAACGGCAATTTAAATTATTCCCAACTTATGTGAGTAGGATTCAAATCCTAAATTTTTTTTATTAAACTCAATAAATTTTATCAGTTGAACTAATCAATATGCACAGGAAATGTTAAAATATGCATGAATCTATCAATGGCCACTTTCTCGGAGCATAAATTCTTAAAGCAAAATTATAATATTGTAACAAGTAATTAAGCAAAAATTTCTGTCAGGGAAAAAAATAAAGCTGAAGTTCATTATGAAAACATACAGGAGAGATCAGACTAATTAATTTTACATATTCTGCTCGTCCACAATTTAAAAAAAAAAAAAAAACTCAAAGCCAGGTTGTCACAAATAAAACAATCAAAGACAAATTAGGTACAATATTCTGCAGTAGAATTTCCAGCCTAATTCAATATTTTTCATAGTTTTAACATGTTGAGAATATATATGATTGGAAAATGTATATGAATCTATCAAAGTGAACAAGGTCGCAGTGTTGATATATTAGTGTCTAAGAAGAATTATTTCTTCATCCTTATATTGCTTACCTGCTTCCTAAGCCTTGTGAAATAAAACTCAAACATATACGCAAATCAATCATTACTTCTTCATCCTTATTGTCTTTCCAGAAATCCCCTAATTGACAAATTACTATTGCAGGTGGATATTATTATATTAAACTCTGAGCACAGTATTAAACATTGCCGACAAGTATGGAAGCATCAAATTGGTAAAAGAAATTATCAAGCTGCTGCCACAGATGGTTTCTTCTAAGAATAAGAACTGTGAGACTCCATTGCATGAAGCTCGTCGCAGTGGGAAGGCCGAGCTTGTAATTCTGCTAATGGAAACTGATACATGGGTGTCTTGCAAGTTGAACTCCGAAAAGCTAAGTGCATTACTCATCGCCTGCTATCATGGGCATTTAGAAATAGTGAAGGTTTTGTTGAATCAGCCCTGGTTGCTGGAATCAGAAGAAGAAAATGTGGATCAAAATTCTCTGGATGTAGCAGTTTCTAAAGGACAAGTAGGTACGTACGTAATAAAATCACATATTGAGTTATTGGAGGAAATAGGACAGCGACGCCCTTGTAGTTGGTGACATAATCACGGAGACTTGTTTGTTTTCAGAAATGGTTATATTTAACTTTTGTGAGACATACATAACTTTTTTTTGGACAAATTTTGAGGGTCTACTCTTCCTTGCATTATGCTTGTATGAAAAGACATTTGGCGATAGTAAAGATGCTTCTAAGGCTGGACTTGGACGTTGCCACTTGCCATGCAATTTGATAACTTTGTTTACTCCCCGTTGCATCTTGCTGCCATGAAAGGAGATATTGCAATCCTCCAAGATTTTGGTGGCTTCAGCCCGCCCATCGTTTCTGGTCCTCACAAAGTGCGATTTGGGAACGGTGTTTCATCTTGTTTTAAGATTTAATCACTGTCATGCCTTTACATACTTGGCAGAGGTTTTCGGTAACAACCATCTCCTCCATGAATCAAACAGAAATGGTAACACAATCTTACATGTCGCAATCTCCAAGAGCCACTGTCAAGTACGTCGATCACAATCTAGTCTCTCTCTCTCTCTCTCTCTCGTTGCTTTTTTGTGTTTATATAATGAAGCTTCGGTAGCTCTTCAATATATGTATACACTAATTGCCACTTGGTTTTCCGATGAACTTTTAATTTTCTTTTCATCTCTAGTGTTAGGTTGCATTTGATATAATTTTTAAAAAAGATAAAATTTTTAAAGTTTTGTTATATATGAAATGAATGAAATAAAATTATGAAATAGAATAAAAGTATTTTATTATTTAAAAAATATGTATAATTTTTACTTTGGAAAACATAAAATTTGATTTTTTTTTTAAATATAGACAAAATTATTATTATTTTTTTATAAAAAAAAAACTCCAAAAGCTTAAGTAACGACCATCCAACACAACAAAAATAAATAAATGAAAAGCACTTTTCATATTAAAAGATACTTTTGATCAGTACACAAAAATTCATGATCCGAAATTTTCGATTCCTAACTGAACATCCTTGCTTCGGATAGCAGATATATATACTGAAGAAAAAGAAAATGGAAATCAATCATGAGAATGATGAAGGGTATACTTCGCTTGACATCCTCAACCAAGCAGCAGCTGGAAACCCTTCGAGAAATACTCAAAAATATCTTAAATAGCAGATAGCGAAAGCAGGAGGTAAAACAGGCAACGAACTTGAGTACAAAGTTGAAATGATTCCAAAAACTGGAAATCCTGTTGGTAGTGGGCAAGCAGAGCCTATAGACAATGCATTGAGCAAGAGCACAACACAGAACTTGCCTACAATGAATGCACAAACAACCCCAAGGGAAGCTGATGATGTTCGGAATGCAAAAAGAGATTATTCATCTGAACCCGAGTCATTAAACATGAATTCCTAAATTATTTTGCATGAGCAGAAGCATGAGAGTAATGGGCAAACAAAGCCTCTAGGCGATGCACTGAATAACAGCACAACACAGAACTTGCCCACAACGAATGCACAAACTACTCGAAGGGAAGCAGATGAAGTTCAGAATGAAGAAAGAGAGAATTCATCTGAACCCCAGGCATTAAACATGAATCCCTGAATCATTTCGCACGAGCAGAAGCATCAGAGTCGGAAACACAGACGAGAGCTAATTGATATCTACAAGTTTCGGCACAATAAGCAATATGATGCTCACAGAGAAGCGCTTCAAAATGCCCGGAACACAATTACACTATTAGCCATTTTGATTGGCACGGTTACTTTCACTGCAGCCATTAGTCCTCCTGGCATGTCTATCAAGAAGGACCATTAAAGGGAAAATCAACAGTGGCAAGAACGACAGCATTCAAGGTGTTTACAATAAGCAACAACATCGCGCTATTCACATCTTTATGCATTGTTATTGTTCTAGTTAATGTAATCCCATTTCAAAGGAAATCATTGATGAGGCTGCTGATGGTTGCTCACAAAGCTATGTGGGTGGCTGTAGCATTCACGGCAACGGCAAAGGCTTATGTTGCTGGGACAAAGGTGATCATGCCGGATAGGCTGGAGGATAGATGGGTATTTTAGGCTGCAGTGTCCATTTGCAGTGGGACTGCGGGATCTGTATTTATTTGTTTAGGGGTTTTATCAATTCGTCACTGGTTGATGAAATTGAAATGGAAGAGAGACCGGCAGTGTAAAGCCAAGGAAGAAGAGAATAGGAAGAGGAAGTGGAAAAGATGGAACAAAATGAGGAAGATTATGAATATCAGGAGTCCATCCACTCTGATGTAAGGAGTTCTTCATCCAAAGGAATTGGGTATCATGTCATTTGAACCATTTGTCAAAGTATGTCATTGAATAAAAATAATCCAATAAAGTTTTACGTTGATTACATCCCTACCTGCCATATAAGTCAACTCAGTTTGTACAAGCGTGTTGGTACAACAAATGTTGGTGGCTTGCATCATTAATCTTAATAGAATTCAACGAATAAGTTGCAACTGCAAATTACAAAATGGAAAATACAAATTATTTTTACAGAGGTTGCCGTATCTTCAAAATTGCTTCGGAAATCTATCCATGCCCATGGCTTTTTACCATGACTATTGCACTTGCTCATCACGGCCACTGACAGAATTCTTGGCCGTTCAACAATATATTACTACTGCTCTTCAAACAGCCAATACCCAAGTCAAATGCTCCGGCTTCTCTCTAGATCAGGTAATGGTCATATGATTTATCTCTGCGTTAGCTCATGCATTGCTTCCTATGGATGTTACATTCTGGGTGGTCATAATTTCTTGAATCTCCGAACGCTTGGCAGCTCTGATGTCAACTATACTAGGCGGCATGGGTTCTAGGGAACCATGCAACTCAACCAGATGAAAGAATTCTTGTTTTGTCAAACTTTTCTTCTCAACAAGTTCATTGACCACAGCATCCAGAAGGTTTCGGTTTCGCTGCAGGATCTGGTATGGATGGAATACAATTCTTTAAACAGATATGGGTACAAAAATGTAGCAACAAAGAGCTTCTCTTAAGAAGTCATAAGATTTATGAATTACCTCTTTTGCACGTTCATAACATAAGTTCAGAATCCGCAATGCCTCAGTATCAATTTCCTGAAAATTAAAGGTCATGCAGCATTAATATTATACATAGAAGAATTAACAGTATGAACAAAATCTTTTACGAGGCATTCATATATTTGAACAGCCCTTGATATTTTATAACAATAATAGTCTTCAATACTAGGCAAACTCTAAGTTACATGTATTGTAACTTACAACCACACACATGAATAGTGTGTGAGGGGATCCTAATAGCAGGGGCAGTAAGATTTCATCTCCACTAGTAACAGCTAGATATCCACTTTCAAACTATGGGACCACTAAAGTACATATGCTGAAGCTTTTCAGTCCATTTTGGGTAGCAGCGCATCATAGATACTTTTTTCACACTTAAAAATTACTTACTAAAAGTTTTTGGTTAAATTCAAACACAAGTGCTTATCAAATTTACAACGACCTCCATTGTTGCTTGAAGTAATACTGGGATGCAAAAAGATTTGCCAGAGAAAATTTCAAAGGAAATAGCAATAGTGCAACTGGACTAGGCTAAAAGGTTAAAACCTTAGGTATAAAAGTAAGAAGAACACATCATACGTTAATTCGATCTGCCACCCAGAAGTTAGATAACCCAAAATGCTTGTCAGAAAGTCCACCAAGAACAAAGGTCCGTGCTGCTGACCTAGCATTGTCTGCTGTTTCTGCCCATATTGTACTCAGCTGGAATGATTCGATAAAGAAGAGAACTTCAAGTGTTAGCTTAGAGAAGTGGACCAGAATCAATAATGATACTACATGTACAAAACACTTAGTCTTACAAAAATATAAACATAACCCAATAGAGATACATCTGAATCAGCACAAAGCATCATAAGAATGCCAGTGCCCCTACGAGCCAATTTGACATTCCCCACAAAAAGCAGAGGATGTTGCAAAGTTTTCCTTACCTGGCCCTCGCCACACCAAAGCTCATCAGCTGCACGTGGTGCTAGTTGAACGGTGATATGATCCAACAAGGATTGTCGACTGCGTTACCAAGAAATAAGTTATATTAAAAGAAAGAGGAGACAGCCAAAAGCCGAAATGATTTCACATGCAACTACGATAAACAACTAATCCACACAATAGGAAACTGTAATTACAGAGGACAGGCAAGATTTATGAGATCATTTCAAAATGGTGCACTATGATACTTTTCACAATAACCAGACATGCACACTCATTTTTTTTTTTTTTAATTTTTGATAGCCCTGATAACAATGTAAAATATATGAAGAAATGACGGGTTTAAGTAAGACATACCTTAGCATACCTTCCTTAAATTTCATGTGGTCCATTTTCATACGAACATAACCCAACTCCCTACCAGCTCGAGGAGCAATCGTTACCTGCCAAAAATTAATAGACCATAAGTGCTTTTTGAATTTGTTAACAACAAATGAAGACAGATTTGGATAAGGAAAAAATAGATCTTCAATGAGTCAGTTAATAAGTGTCCATCAACATGAACATGTCAATTCAACGAAACTGTAATGCATAATAATTTTGTAACTGCAACTCACAGGATCAGAATTCACATGACAGAACTGCTAGTAAAATTAAAATTCTACTTGCTAACTGCTTGTCATATGAAAAATACATTTTCATTACCCTCAAGTGAAAATAATATGAAACCAAAATGTCAAGGGCCGCTCAAATTTGCCACCAACAGAGGCTAATTCCGCGCGCACGGGTGCGCTTAGCACAAAAGGTGGGATGCACTTAGAAGCGGGATGTGCTTAGAAGTGGGCCGCCAACATAACAAGCCATCCGTGGTGCGCTTAGCAAATCACCCACCAAGGCCCAAGATCTAGACTTCTCTACAATTTGTAAATAGCTAGAACTTTCTAGGATTTTTCACTTAGCCCCTAGGAGATATTTGTGCAAGTTGCATGGAAACTTCAAGAACCTTGCACCCAAGTCTATAAATAGGGGTGAGGCCCCTCATTTGCCCACCAACCACACCACACACACAAACACTCAAGCACACACACAAGCTCTCTAGCTCTCTTGTAATTTATTCTTTGTGTGTAATAAAATATATTTTGGCCGCATTGCTCTACTTGTCTCTAGCATTTTCCGCAAGCATTCTTGCTTAGAAGTGTTCTAGGCTTACTTAGCGACTTGTGTGCTAGGAAGTCGTCTAAGAGCCGCACGGGTTGCTGCGCAATAGAACTCATCCTGTGACAAAAAGCTCTAAAACCAGCCAACTGAAAGAAGGTGGATATGTTTATCAATTGATGCCATGCAGAATTAACAACCATGTGCTTCTCAAAAAAATAAAGAAATAAGTATGTGACAGTACATGTGAGAACACACGTAAAAAGGAATAAAGGGTGAAGACCATACAAACTCAATATTTTTAAGGTCAGGGAAGTTCACAGCTACAACAGCCATTGCTGCTTCATTGATTGCGACTTGTCTCCATGTCTCAGGGCTCCTCTCCTTTCTATCTAGCATTCCCCTCTCTTCTATTTGTGCAGCTTGAAGCAAGTCATCCGTTGTAATCTATGAAAATGAAAATGGATTCTTTCTGAGAAGAAACTAAGAAAGATATACCGAATGGAAATAAAAGAAAAAAAAAGGTGATAGAAGAGATACAGAGGTGGGGCTACCAAAAAGATGGACTAAAAGAAGAAAATAGGGCAGGGGAAGGGGAGACAATCTGTACAATCCACCTGTATAAAAGTAACCCATTCCCTTCCCAATTGAGAATTGAGATGTATAAAGAAGAATGAACAGACTTGATAATGCATTAGTTACTAACACATTGCAATCCACGAGGGCAATTATCTGTCAAAATATAACTGAAAGGTACTAAAACAAATGAACTATGCACATTGAAAGTGGGATGTCTTTTAATATTACCATTAAGAAATATACTTTTGCATCCAGGATAAATTGTTTAGGTTGGAAAATACAAATTATAAGAGATACAAAACAATAAAAGCAATTAATCCTATTACTGCAAAGTCACTACCATCATATAGTCCCATTCATTATATTGTATACAATATTTAACAGCAGCCAAGTTCCTAGTTCTCATTTCTCACAGCTATTTTGGTTGGGCACCTAGTTCCTCAAAGTCTTTTACAAAATTGAAGATATATAGAAATATAGTATAATTAACCAAAAATTTACAATGTCTGCAAGAGCAGCTACTACCTCAGTCCTTCCATCACGCATCATGTTAATAGCAGCAACTTCAACTATATTAGCTAGTTCTGCACCAACCATTCCATCAGTCATACTAGCAACAGCCAGATAGTCTACATCATCAGCCATTGGCTTCTTACGAGCATGGACCTAAAATAGATGAAAGAAAATATGAAAACGAAGAGATGGCAATCTAAACAAAAGGAATCTACAAAGGGAGTTGTACAATGAAATTTATTGCAATGTCAACATCAGCATATATTACAAAAAGACAAATATGAATTGTTACCTTCAGAATTTCCATACGACCAATAAGGCCAGGTTTAGGGATGAAAATTTTACGGTCAAACCGTCCAGGTCTCACAAGGGCTGGATCTAGAATATCAGGTCTATTTGTGGAAGCTATAGTGATCACATTCCCTCTTCCTTCAAACCCATCCAAGCAGACAAGAAGCTACAGTGCATCAGCAACATTTTGCGTCAATTTACTGGGACAGTCTTAGAAGTCACTCAATACAAACATTTAAGTCTACTTGAAAAAAATCGTAATCAATATTGTCCCAACTAACCTGATTAAGAGTAGCATCACGCTCTTGTCCACCTGAACCCTTGATTAAACCACGCTCCCTTCCAACAGCATCCAACTCATCAATGAATACAACTGATGGGGCCTACACAGATCAACAACAAATGATGGAAGATCATAATTTCAGATTTTTAATAAAAATGATGAAGAACAAACGATGTACGAGAAAAGGCAGGGCATTCTAAAACAAGATGTGTTCTAGTCTGAAAGAAACATAAAAGCCACAGTTGATATTTGTTATAGAGTTAATCAAAATCAGAGGGAACTAGACCAAAAGAATCGTTTTTTATAGAACCATTTCTAAGGAAAAGAAGCAAGAAATAGCATTTACATTGTCCTTGGCCTCCTGGTAAAGTGAGCGAACACGAGAAGCACCAACCCCAACATATATTTCCACAAACTGAGAGGCAGAAATGGAGAAGAAATTCACACCTGCCTCACCAGCCACAGCTTTTGCAAGTAGTGTCTTCCCCACACCAGGAGGACCACAGAGAAGTATGCCTCCTGATTAAGAATAGAAGATGAAGAGCGTGTTTACTAATAGAATTAAGGAGAAACAAAAATTATTAGAAAAGCTATCCTCTTCAGGCCATGACATCAATTAAGCAAATATGATTAGACCAGAGATTAAGCACCAACAGTCCACTCAAGCATGAACTGCTTGTAATTTTGTAGCAAATATTCAGAGAGCAAAATAACTTAGGGTTGAAGAATCTGACCTGGTATTCTCACTCCTCTCCTCCGATACATCTCCCCATGGGTGAAAAACTTGACAATCTCCTCAAGCTCAAGACGTATCTTCCCTAGCCCAGCAACATCTGAGAACTTCACATCCACGCCTCTCTCCAAATACTGTGGCAGCCCCTTACCATATGCACGTCGAACACGCGCCCCTGACTTCATGAACTGCATAGCCATTTTCAAATGTGGGTTCTGCTCAGCTTCTCCTTGCTCAATCTCATCATCAGCACCCTCCAGCCCCTCCAACTCCCTCTCCAACTGCCTCAATTTCTTCCTCTCTTCTCTCTCTGCCTTTTCAATCTTCAACCTATCTTCGTAATCCTTCTTCTGCCTCCTATAATTAAGCACAACTGTTCGATAAAAAATCACAAAAAACACAATCCCTAGTCCAGTTGCCACAGTAGAATCTTTTGCTAAATTCTCCCATACATTTGCCATATACCGATAATTGTCCCTTGCATCTTGCAGTGACTCCTCATACTTTTGCAACCTAATCTCCTTCTTCCTCCTCCTCTCCTCCTCTTTCTTTTGCATGTCCATAGCCTTCTCCATCATTTCACTCTCTTCTCTCATTTTCTCCAATTCTTCCTTCCTTTGCCTCTTAAGCTCTTCCCTTGCTCTCCTAATCTCCGCAGCCCTTTTCGACTCTTTCTTAGGCCTAAAAGTCGACAACATAGAAGCAGGCACTCTCCACAGAAAACCCAAATACGGATTAGGCACCTCTGGTTTCTTAAGCGGCGGCGTATACGCATTAACACACAGAGAATCAATCTTTAACTCATCCCAAGATTCCCAAAACTTCCTATTACTATCCAATGATGGTAAAACAGTTCTTAAAACTCTAGAATCCTCCAAAACTACCAAAACAGGCTCTGCTTTTTGCCTTAAACTACCACTAGGTGATTTAATCACATGTTTAAGCTTACCCTCGTCTTTCAAGCTAAAAATTTCAGTATACGCAATCCTATCTGACACAATAGGCAAGTCTTTTGACCATTTTTTCAGCTGTTCAGGGGTTAATGCTTCTTGAGTTTTTTTCTGAGATTTTTTCTTTTTACCTGAGGCCACTTTTGTAGCAGCAAAAGCAGGCTTTTGTGCAAGTGAGGTGGAGATTATAGTAAGCGTTACAGGTATTGTTAAAAGACCCAAATGCGGTCTCTTTGAATTTTGGTTTTTATTTCTATCCTCATTCTCAGGATTAAAGATTTGATTTTTGCATGAAAATGGAGTGCAAAATTGAAACTTTTGTGTGTTCTTAGGGTTTTTGGATTTGGGTTTTGTGGGAAAAATATCAAGTGATAGTGAAGAAGGAAAAGAGAAGTTACAAGCCATGAAATGTAAATACTTTAATTTAATAAAAATGTGAAAAACAGTATTTTTTTTTATGAGATGATTGAAGGGAATGAAATGAATTTAAAGACTTACATTGTGAAATAAGAGTGACGAGCTAGCAAATAAAACAATTGAGCTTCGGTTGAATCGACATCGAAGAGGAATCAAGCTTCAGCGTTCTGTGACAGCGTGTGGATAGAAGAAGACCCAAGTGGTACACGGCATCGTTTTGATCATCAACATCATAGTTTTTGTAGACGAGGTCGTTTTGGTCACTATCGGAATGATTTCAAGTGTTGGTTTCGGCCCAATTTCTTGATTATTTTTTTAAACCCTCTCTCTCAAAAGCTTTATAAGGGATGGCAATGGGCCTCCTCATCCCCACCCCATTAAAAGTTTCACTTTTGTTTTCCACTTCATTCTCCAATAAATTTTAGTAAAATAAAAATGAAAATTTTCTATGTAAAGAATAATTTATATATTGTCAATCACAATCAGTGTAATTGTGTGGTTAGAAAGAGAAATATTTGTAGGAACACAACAGCGTATTGGGCCTTAATATGCCAACCCTTTGAGGATTCTTCAAGCTTTAGTTGATGGGACAAAACTCATTTTCAAAGAAAACCTTCTTCCATCTAGAAGAAATAATAGTTTATTTAGTATTGTTCCATCTATAACAGTCATAGCAATTCCACTAAGTTATTCAATAATTCATTTTAGTTATAACCTTGTTTTAGTTGACTTCAATATCGATATCTTTTTATGGATTGCCATTTCAAGTATTGCCTCTATCGGACTTCTTATGTTTGGATATGGATCAAATAATAAATATTCCTTTTTTTAGTGGTTTGCAAGATCCTACTCAATCGATTAATTATGAAATACCATTAAGTTTATGTGTTTTATCAATATCTCAACATGCGATTCGCTAAAACCTAAACTCTTCGTTCTAGGGAAAAAAAAAACTTTAATAGAAATCCTCATTTTTTTTATTCATTCATTTACTCTTTAGGTTAATAAAAGAAATTAGATAGTTGTATGTGAGTGAAAGAAAACACCTTCTTCACAGTAAATATGGATTAAGTCTCATTTCTTATGTACAAACATTAAGAATAAGTAAACAAAAGTAAAAGTAGAGGAAGCCCGTTACCCCAAGACAAGTCGATTGGTCATCCTAGCTTGAAGGGGCTTAAAAGACCAACCCTATAAAATTTTCATTTTTCATTAGCTATTGTATGTATTACAATATATATTAGGGGGGTTGAAAACACAAAGCGGGGGGATAGGAAGGAACACCAAAATACACACAACGGGTTAATAATGTAGATTATGTCAATGATCTAAAATGATACTTCTGCATAACATAAAAAAGAATGCTAATTGGGGTTTTAAGATGGTAGAAATTGTTAACATAAATATGTTAATAATATTGATTTTGATGATAACAAATTTTAAATGTATTTTGACATAAATATTGGAGCTATTTCTTAATAAACGAAAACTCTTTTAATCATTGCCTTATTTCTTCATAAAAGATGGTTTTTCAAATTAGAAAGAAATTCTCTGCAAAAACATGTTTA
Organism: Citrus sinensis; assembly: GCF_022201045.2. Taxonomy (NCBI): domain Eukaryota; kingdom Viridiplantae; phylum Streptophyta; class Magnoliopsida; order Sapindales; family Rutaceae; genus Citrus; species Citrus sinensis. Next base: position 8,882,449 of record NC_068562.1, on the reverse strand, counting down.
AAATTGCAATTCTGGTTATAAACGGTGAACCGGTTATTTTAAACGGTTAACCGATTATAGGCAGAGAGTAACACATTTCCTAAACCTCTAACCGTTTATGGAAAACGGAAAACACAATGGATAGGGAGGTTACTGGAAATTAACGGTAAACCGTTTGCTTTTAAACGGTTAACCGATTATCACCAGAGAGCAACATATTTGCCTAAGCTCTAGCCGTTTATGCTTAACGGAAACACCCAAGATGGGAAGGCTACTGGACACTAACGGGGAACCGTTTATTTTAAACGGTTAACCGATAACGTCCAGAATTGAAGGTTGTCCTCCTCTGGCATTGATTAACGAAAACTGATAAGGCTAATTTATTGTGCAGGTTACTGGAGACAAACGGCAAACCGTTTATTTTTAAACGGTCAACCGATAACACCCAGAGAAGCCACTTTATGCAAACCCTTAACCGCTAAATGAAAACGGATTAACTGATGTTCATTGTGCAGGTCTCTGGAAGTTAACGGCGAAAGGGCAATCCTAAACGGCAAACCGTTTATTTGAAATCTGGCTCAACGGTAACTTTGACCAGCCTAAACGGTTAACCGTTAATGGCTAACGGCGAACCGTTTTCTGTCCGACAGTTTGTAACGGCTAGATTTTCAGCTCCAAATATAAATAAGCTCATTCAAATTCAAAGAAGATTGATCACAACACAACCATTTGAGCTAATATTCGAGAATACAATCTTCATAGAGCTTAGAACACATTCTTGCTTCATCTACTCACATATCAAACATCATTGTGTAATCTTATATATTGTGAGAGGCAAAACAATTTGTAATCTTTTACTTTGAGTGATTGTAAGTGTTGGGATACACTTGGGTTAAGAGATTGGGGATAATCTCTTGTTGTAAAGGTCCATTGACACCTTGGAAGTCAAGTGTAAGCATTTGAAGCCTTGGAGGCTTGCTTAGTGGAATCCTCAAGCCCGGAAAGCTTGGAGGCGTGGACGTAGGCGAGGTTGGCCGAACCACGTAAAAATCTCGTGTTTGAATCTCTCTTCCCTTATCTTTTTATATTGTGATCATCTTAATTGTTATTGCTTTGAATTTGAGTTATATTTGCATTAAGATTTTCTTTAATATTGAATAATTTTTTAGAATCCCAATTCACCCCCCCTCTTGGGTTGCATACTTGTCTTTCAATTGGTATCAGAGCCTCGTTCTCTTGTTAGGACTTAATCGTCTAGAGTAAAAGATCTATGGCAACCCAAAATGACTCAACCTTTAGAGAAGGGCAATCCACAACTAGACCACCATTTTTTGATGGTAATGATTATGCTTATTGGAAAACTAGAATGAGAATCTATTTGCAAGCCTTAGATTATGAAATTTGGGAAGTTGTTTGTGATGGTCCATTCATGCCTACGTTCAAAGATGAAGTAGGAGATGATATTCCTAAACCATCGAGTCAATGGAGTGAGTTAGAAAAGAGAAAGATGTCTCTAAACTCCAAGGCTATGAATGCTTTGTTTTGTGCTCTTGATAAGAAAGAATTCCATAGAGTATCTAGTTGTGAAAGTGCACAAGAGATATGGAACAAACTTGAAGTTGTCTATGAAGGGACAAATCAAGTGAAAGAGTCTAAAATCAGTAGATACACTCGCCAATATGAGTTGTTCCAAATGGAACAAAATGAAAATGTGTATTCTATGTACACTAGATTCACGGACATAGTGAACACCCTAGGTGCCTTAGGGAAAACCTTCTCAAATAGTGAGAAAGTTAAGAAAATCATTAGGTCACTTCCAAAAGAATGGAGACCTAAAAAAACTACTATTGAAGAGGCCAAAGATTTAAATACTTTACCTCTTGATGATCTAATTGGTTCTCTTATTTCATATGAAGAGGATTTAGCTGCAGAAAAAGGACTTGAAGAGAAGAAGAAGAGCATTGCTCTCAAAGCTTCAAAACATGAGAGTGATGGGGAGAGTGAACCGGATGATGAAGAACTAGCCATGCTAGCAAGGAGGTTCAGAAAATTCTTCAAGAAAACCGGAGAGCGAAGAAATTTCAGAAACTTCAAGAACCACAGGGAGAAGAAGGAGGCAATCACATGCTATGAATGCAAGAAGCCTGGACATATAAGATCGGAGTGCCCACTTATCAACAAACTCAAGAAGAAAGCAATGGTTGCAACTTGGGATGATAGTGAGGAAGAATCAAGTGATGAAGAAGGATCGCAAGAAGTATCAAACCTAGCACTCATGGCAATAGGAGAGAATGATGATCTCAATGAGGGCTTGAAGAAGAAGAAAAATAAATGGTACTTGGACAGCGGTTGTTCAAAGCATATGACCGGAAACTATGCATGGTTCTCAAACTTCACCAAAATTGAAAATGGTGGAGACGTATCTTTTGGAGACAACTCAAAAGGAAAAATTCTTGGAATTGGAAATGTTGGTAAAATCTCTTCAACTCTAATTGAGAATGTATGTTTAGTTGAAAACTTGAAACACAACTTAATTAGCATTAGTCAATTATGTGACAAAGGCTATAAAGTTATCTTTGATAAATTTAGTTGTGTTATTAAGAACTCATGTGATGGCAAAACCGTATTTGTTGGAAATAGATGTGGTAATGTTTATATCATTGACATAGAATGTGCATCTACTCTTGATAAATGTTTTTCGGCATTGCATGATGATTGTTGGTTGTGGCATAGAAGGTTAGGACATGCAAGTATGGATTTGATTTCAAAAATTTCGAAAGATGATTTAGTTAAAGGTCTTCCGAAAATTGGTTTTCAAAAGGATAAGATTTGTGAAGCTTGTCAATTTGGAAAACAAATTAAAACTTCTTTCAAGAATAAAAACCATATTTCTACTTCAAAACCACTTGAACTTCTTCACATAGATCTTTTTGGGCCATCTAGATATGCAAGTCTAAATGGCAAATATTATGCTTTTGTGATAGTGGATGATTATTCTAGATACACATGGGTATTATTCTTAGCCAATAAGGATGATGCTCTTGATGCATTTAAAGTGCTTTGTAAGAAATTACAAAATGAAAAAGGGCATGGTATTGTATGCATTAGGAGTGATCATGGAGGAGAATTTGAAAATCATGCATTTGAGAGTTTTTGCAATAATCTAGGCATTGAGCATCAATTTTCATCACCTAGAACTCCACAACAAAATGGAGTTGTTGAGAGAAAGAATAGGTCTATTCAAGAAATGGCTAGGACTATGTTAAATGAAAATGCATTACCAAAATATTTGTGGGCCGAAGCCGTCAACACCGCGTGTTATGTTTTAAATCGGGTGTTGATTAGACCTAATCTTAACAAAACTCCTTATGAGCTTTGGAAAGATAGAAAACCCAACATTGGATATTTTAAAGTTTTTGGATGCAAATGTTTTGTTTTGAACACAAAAGACAATCTTGGTAAATTTGATCCAAAATCCGATGTTGGTATTTTTCTTGGATATTCAAACTCAAGCAAAGCTTATAGAGTCTATAACAAAAGAACCTTAGTTGTGGAAGAATCTATGCATGTGACTTTTGATGAGTCTAACCCCTCCTCTACGGAGAAAGTCGTGATTGATGATGATGCAGGAGAAGAAGAACAAGAAGAAGAAGCATCAAATGACAAACAAGAGGATGCACCACATGGAATTCAAGAGGAACATCATGAAGAACCAAATGTGGAGCAAAATGAAGGTACTTCTCAAACACTCCCCAAGGAGTGGAGGTATGTCTCTTCTCACCCTAAAGATGTAATTTTAGGAGATCCCTCACGAGGTATAACAACTAGATCATCACTTAGAAATACTTGTGAGCATAATGCATTCATCTCTCAAATTGAACCAAAATCCTTTGAGGATGCAGAAAATGATGAATCTTGGATTATGGCAATGCAAGAGGAGTTAAATCAATTTGAAAGAAACAATGTGTGGGAATTAGTTCCTAAACCTGAACATCAATCTGTAATAGGTACTAAATGGGTGTTTAGGAATAAGATGGATGAATCTGGTGTGGTTGTAAGAAATAAAGCTAGATTAGTGGCTCAAGGCTACAACCAAGAAGAAGGAATTGATTTTGATGAAACCTTTGCTCCTGTAGCAAGGTTAGAATCCATTAGGATGTTGTTAGCATATGCATGTCATAAAGATTTTATTTTATTTCAAATGGATGTGAAAAGTGCTTTCCTAAATGGGTATATTATGGAAGAAGTGTATGTAAAACAACCCCCTGGTTTTGAAAATGAAAAATTTCCAAATCATGTTTATAAGTTGCTTAAAGTTTTGTATGGTTTAAAACAAGCACCTAGAGCATGGTATGATAGACTTAAGAATTTTCTGTTGGAAAATGACTTTTCAATGGGTAAAGCGGATACTACTCTATTTGTTAAGCATAAGAACCAAGACATACTTATTGTTCAAATTTATGTTGATGATATCATTTTTGGTTCTACTAATGAGTTGTTGTGTAAAGAATTTTCATCGTGTATGAGCAACGAATTTGAGATGAGTATGATGGGAGAGTTGAAATACTTCCTTGGACTTCAAATCAAACAAAACGAGGAAGGAATTTTCATAAATCAAGCCAAGTACGTAAAGGATCTACTCAAACGATTCGGCATTGATGATTCAAAGACCAAGAATACACCAATGAGCACAACAACCAAGCTGGACCAAGATGAAAAAGGTAAAGAAGTGGACATCAAGATGTATCGAGGTATGATCGGATCCCTACTTTATTTGACTGCAAGTAGACCCGATATCATGTTTAGTGTATGTTTGTGTGCAAGATTTCAGTCATGTCCCAAGGAATCTCATTTGCTCGCTGTTAAAAGAATTTTTCGTTATTTGAGTGGAACCATAGATATTGGCCTTTGGTATCCTAGGGGAACTCACATAGATTTAACATGTTTTTCGGATGCGGATTTTGCTGGTTATAAAGTAGATAGGAAGAGCACTAGTGGAACTTGCTATATACTAGGACACTCTCTTGTTTCATGGTTTAGCAAGAAACAAAATTCTGTCGCACTTTCAACTACCGAGGCTGAATATATAGCTGCCGGAAGTTGTTGTGCACAAGCACTTTGGATGAAACAAACACTTAGAGATTATGGCATTAATCTTGAACAAATTCCTATTAAGTGTGACAATACTAGTGCTATAAACCTTTCAAAGAATCCCATTCAACACTCTCGAACCAAGCATATAGAAATAAGACATCATTTCTTGAGAGATCATGTTCAAAAGGGAGATATTGCATTAGAGTTTATTTCCACAGAAAAACAACTTGCCGATATTTTCACAAAACCGCTTTGCGAAGAACAATTTTCAAAAATTCGGCATGAACTTGGGATGATGAAATTTTTGCATTAACATCTCTATTCATGCTATTGAGTGTACTGAATTGATTGACTACTATTTATGAAATGCTTGAGCTAGATAGACAAATGATGAATTTGCATTAATAACTCTTGATTATATGAATTTATTGGTTGAAAACATGTTCATGAATCATGCATTAAAATGGCTCATAAAATATTTTCAGATCAATAAAATGATCTTGGAATATATTATTTGTTGGCCAAAAATTAAATCAAATGTGCGAAATTACAGATAAAATAAACGGTTAGCCGTTTCCTGTAAACGGATCACCGTTTAATTCCAGAAACGAGATTATGTGTCTGTCCAGTTACCCCTTCACCGTTTTCCACAATCGATGAACCGTTTTTGAACAGAGAGTCCTCTAACGGTTACCCCTGAGCCGTTAAGCGCTTAGGCTTTCACCGTTTCTATTTCCTTCAGCCCCTGGGAGTTACCCTTTAACCGTTTCAATAAACGGTTAACCGTTTTCGCAAAGTATATAAACTGTTCAAAGCCTTTCTTCTTCTTCACCAGTTACCCTCTCACCGTTTCCTCCATTGTTGCGCAGCCGAAGGTCTCCTTGTCCTCAAATCCTCATTTTTCTTGCTTTTCGTGCCAAATCAAACCCTCAAAATCATTTCTTGTCACCTTTAGACCATTTCTACCGATTCAAAACTTCAAATCGAGCCCAAAATTCAAAAATCCCAAATCCAAACCCTAACTGTCGCGGGTCGGATTTCTTCGTTCTTAATCCGATTTTCACCTCTCTTCAACCTAATTGATCATCCTACTCACATCCTCTCATCCTCATTACGCGTTTCCATGGCTGAACCCTCTCGGAGAAACCCCAGGCGCAAATTCGTGCCTCCAAGGAATCTCATACCACCTCGGGAGGTCTCTGAATTTTCAAGGATTCACTTCCCCACTCCTGCCTTGGCTAAGCGGTTTGAGGATCGCTTCGATGGTCGAAAGGTACTTGATCCTTTTTTTGTTGATAGTGATGACTTCCGCAACTTGGTTGTTTGTGGTAGAAGTATTAGGGATATGCTTCAGCCTTGGGAGGCTGCTATTGACCTTGATGACCGAGTCTATCCAAATTTAGTGCGAGTCTTTTACTCTAATATGGAAATCTCCGATACTCGCCCAAATAGGATAGTCACTCAAGTTGGCCGTGTACCCATAGAATTTGATGATGCGGACTTAGCTGACTTTCTAGGTATCTCTTGTGAGGGGATTGACATTTATACCTCTAGGAAAACTCTCTCCTTTGATACTTTTTCTCACACTCATGGCGTCCGTAATATATGTCGTCGTAGAGACTTATCGGATGAGATTTGTATGCTTCCGTTTCGGTCTCAGCTTTTACCTCTCCAAGTTCGTATTCTTCACTCTATTTTACAGTACATAGTGACTCCTAGGAAGGGTCACTCGGATGAGGTCACGAGGTTGGACGTTGCCATTTTGGATAGCCTTCTTACAGACCGTCCCATTAACCTCGGGTATATTATTGTGCGACATATGTTGAGTACTCCAGCGGTCAACCACCGCTTACTTCCTTATGGCAGTATCATCACTAAAATACTGCGACGCTTTGAGGTGCCACTTCTTGATACCGGTCATATGGAGCCTCGACGGATTGGCCCTGAGGCTGTGACTAGTATCGGATTCTCTAGGAAGAATGGAGTGTGGATAAAGACAAGCAACTCCAAAAACCGGGATACCTTGATTGCTGCAGAGGACGATCGGATGCTCAATGATATCTATACTCCCGATCAGCTTCCTGACTTTAGATTAGGAGCTATTCCTCATCCTCCGCGTCGTCATTTTGTACCTCGGCCTCCTGCTGATACAGACCATGAGGAGCGTGCGTTCGATACTGACATTCCCTCCTCTTCCGAGCTGCCTCATGCTCCTGAGCCTTCTACTGTTCCCGAGCAGCCATCTGCCTCTATGCCGCCTCCAGCTCCAGTTCAGCCCCCTGCTTCAGACGCAGTGCAGCAGCTGATCACTGATGTTCAGCGGATTTCGGAGCGCCAGCAGCTGATTCTTGATCGGTTGGACACTCTTTCCCGTGA